>NW_010393445.1:14067-21427 GCF_000710305.1 Buceros rhinoceros silvestris | reverse complement strand
GAGCGTGCTGTAGAAACTTCTTCATCCTTGCAAATCGTTGCATCAAATGTGAGTTTAAAAACGGTGTTAAAGAAAGAAGAAAGAATCCAGCAACCAATCAGAGTTCAAGCACTGGTGTTAGTGATGGTCCCCGGGTGCATGCAGTTGATAAAGATTGTTACACTTACAGGCCATGGAAAATTAAAATCCCTAAATGTATACTAGTCCCTGGAGAATGCTAAATGTCATGGAGTATTTTCCCCTCATGGATTGTTGTTTTTAATTTGGGTAAAGAGGTTTTTTGTTTGGTAGTGTTTTTATAAACCAGCTTTATACCATTTATTTTTAATTGCCAGCAGAACAAACCAGAAGATTAAAACCTAAAATAAACTCACTATTCAGGTCAACTTTTGCCAGTTGTGGTAATTCCAAAGTTTATTCTGTGTGGTTTTTGCGAGGGTGAGAGACTCTCTCTGCCACAGTCTTTGCCATTTGGTTACTGTATTAGATTAGCCTGATTTAAATATTACACATGAAGCATCCCTTGTGGGACGTTTCTCTTGAGACATTGAAAGGAGTCACAGGGATTTATCATGTACTGCGAGTGTATTGCAGGTCCCATCAGGCAGAAAAACTATAAATCCCACAAGGGAGCTGTATCATCACCTCAACTTCAGGGCAGTTTCTCTGCCAGTCTTGGGAGACAAGAGTGTCACAGTGTTTGTAGAAAGTGTGCCACGCTTCCACGACACGCAGCTGCTGGCCCAGCTCTGCACAGGTCTGGCAAGCCCTTGGAGCTGGTTCCAGTAACATAACTTTAAAACAGCGGATAGAAAGGAACAAAAGATCAGGAATGGAGCTGCAAGACTCAATGCTCATGTGAATAGTGGGGGCCAGGAGTTCAGCTCTGTGCTGTGGGGCCAAGGAGACCTGCAGAAGGCTGCGACTCTCACTCTTTGAGGATTCATTTAGGGGGATGTTTATAAGGTTACTAGCACCTGCTTGTCCCGTGAAGGTTAGCAGGAGCTGCAGAATGAAGGTGAACCTGTCCATCAGTTGCCTCAGATCAGAGCCATCGGTTTAAGTCACTGTAATGAACTGAGAAGTAGCTGAGAAAGTCTAACACTGCTGTGGGGACAGTGCTGGTGGGGAGTATTATCTAGGTGCAGTAACTTCCTAAATTTCTCTAGAGTGAGTCTTGGGAGACAGAGCACCTTCATAGTGATCTGCAAGATGCTGAGATGCCTTTAGAGCAAAACTCATCCTGGATCAGAAAGAAGGACTAGAAGTAGAAGCAGTAATTCTGTTGACTTGAGGTGTTGCTCGTGAGTTTCTTGAGCCTCTGCAGCCTCCCCCAGGGAGTCTGACAAATGTGCAGTTTCTCAGCACCAGCTTTGTTGACTCCTGCAGCATTTCAGAGGAGAGGGCAGAGTCTTTCTGGGACCGAGCCTGTGCCAAGGGGGTGCACAGAAGGGATAGTGCTGGGAGGAAAAGTGCAGGGCAAGTTATTTCCTGATCCGAAGCAGGAGTCTGGGCACCAGCTCAGAAGACAGCTCCTTCGGCACTCAAGGGTGAGGACAGGAGCATCCCAGGGAGATGCTGCCCACCTTGGGGCTGGGAACCAGGGCTTAGCCAGAGTAAGGTACCTGAAATGGAGGGGTATGAGCAGGGCCCCAAACCCCTGACGTTTTCTTGTCCCAGAGCCATCAGCACTGATGACAGTGAAGGACTAAACAAATCCTCAGTTTTAGTGGTGGGTTTTTTTTATTTTAATTAAAAACAGTGAAAGGGGGAAACACCTCTGCTTTCCTGTGGTTATATTACATTCCTCATTCCTTTCTCTCTCTCTTTTTCTTAAATTTTGTTTCCAAGCACCATTTTTCCAAGCGTATAAATCCTTATTTAAACTTAATAAAACTTTAAGTGGCAGAGTTTACTCAGTTAGACTATGACCCAAAAGTGGAGTAAGAAACATCTCTCCTACAAACCTTCTGCAAACACTTGATTCTCTTGTGACTTTTGCAATCAAGAGGCTTATGTTGGAGTTTCTGGGCAGAGAGTCAAAGTGATACCAAAGAGAAAGTATTCTAAGTCAAAGATAGGATATGCTCTTTCTTCAAAATTTTTTTTCTCCTCAAACAAGTCATAATTTCTCTCTCTCTTTTTGAAAAAAAGTTCCCTGCAAGCAAAAATGCATCGGATTAGATCAGCAGCTTTAACTTCTGTATTCTGTCTGACACCCTCACAAGGGAATTTGGGTCAGTATGTCCAGATGTGTTAAAATGCAAAAAATCTGTTAATGCGGATTAGAAAATCATTAGAAAATCATCTACCTCCAGGGGATACCTTTTCTTTTCTTTTCTTATCTGAGATAAATAAGAAATTGCCTAATGATCTAAAGCCTTGGTGAAGAAAAAATAGGGAGCAGAACAATTTATCTTGTATTTTGTTCCCTAAATCTCATGTAAAGGTCTTTATTCAAATGTAAGTATACGAGTTTTGGGTTCAGGGATATCTTGCACCAGTACTTCCTGTGGTCAGTTTTGAGCTGTTCAGTATTATAAGGTCAATTCTGTACAGCAAATTCATGTCTCAACCCCTTTCAAGTGCTCAGGGATTGTTGTGCTGCCTCCTTCAAGCTTCTTCCATCAGAAACAACTGAGGGGTTTTTTTATATACACAATTTACTAGAATGATGTCACCCACATCTTGAGCTGCCTCTGCAGTTCAAAATCACGTGGACATACAGTGTTTAGGTAGTGGGTGTTGCTGTCTGAAAAGTGTATGATGGTCTCAATAAAGTTACATCAAAGATCCATATGCTAACCCCATGTCAACTGTCAGTCTCCCTAAACTAAAGAAGAAAAGGTTTAGTGCCTCACTTCCAGTGCACTTGCTTTTTATAAATTGTCAGGTTGCGTTATGTATCCCTTTAAAAATGTTATCAACCTGCATTTAAACCTGTCCTTTTAGATTTAAGGGTCCTGATAATTCTAATGACATCATTAATTCGCCCTGTTCTCATTCTGGATAAAATAAAACTGGATTTCTAGCTCACTTCTCAAATCAATGAGAACTATCTGTGGAATGCCCCAGCTTCAATAACTGCAGAAACACACAGCTGAGACCATTAGGTAGAGTGTTGAATGACAAGCAGACCTAATTTGTCCAAGGAATGGTGTTTTATCTAAGGCAAAGGAAGATAAATCCATAAACCGAAGGCACAGCTATTGCAACACAACGCTTTGGAAGCATCTTATCATTCTCAGTTGTAACAAAGAGCAGACGAACTGGCACAGTCTCCTGTTCTTCCAGGGAAAACAATTACAGGCTTTCCAGCGAAGCAAGTGCAAGTTGTCCCGGGCGTCGAGGGGCAGGGCCCACGAGTTTCTCGTTCTAGGTGCAGGGGAAGGAAGGGTCAGTAATGTGCCCGGGAGTGTTTGTACAATGACACTGATGGCAGCACTGACGCTGCCCAGCTGTTTGGTGACGTGTGCTCAACGTCACCAGTGCCTCGATAGCAAGCAGAGCATGTCCCCCACCTTCTCTTCTTTGGTCTGTGCAGGAGTGCTGCTGCCTTCCCGTAGCTCGGAGGAGCTCCTGATCTGCTGCGGTGGAGTCGTACTCTCTTTCTGCTTGCACCTGAATTACAGCTTTGTGTCTCGGTGTATTGCGAGCATTTGGAAGTGAAAAAACAGAAGTGTGTCCAAAATTTGCAGAGTCTAATTTTCATATTATGTTAGAACAGGATTCCAGATTGGAGCAATATTATATTTTGGCTTATGTGCTTCAGAAAATTGGTTACAGATCCAGGTTGTGAGAGTTAAGTCTACTTGTTGATGACAGTGCTGGGGAAAACACTGCAGAGATTATTTTTTTGTTAACAATCTGGAACATGCCCAGATAATTTTCATGCAAGGGGTTTTGAATTTACATTCTTGCTTGAAAATTTTCATAACATGTTTACATTTACAGTTGTCCTACCTTGGAAGTTCCTTCTTCTTTCTGGTTTCCAGGATAAAGCAATAGGAGAGAAATTCAGAGAGAAACTGGATCAAGACACTTAAAGGCAAATTTTTTTTTTTTTTTTTACAAAGACTGCTGCAATATTAGAAAAGGAACATACTCACCTAGAGAAAAGGGATGATTTACATTAAAAACATTTAAGGGTTGTTGACTACCTGTATTTATTAGTAAGGGAATAAACTATAAAAGAATATGAAAGAGTGATTGGTAAAAACATTTGGAGTTCAAGGTAGTAGATGCTGCTCTCTGTGGATTGCTGTATGTTTGCTGCAAAGCATTTACTATCCCTTCTTTTTAAAGAACAGGTTTATGAAGTGTTTCTTGGAAAGATTTGTTCAAGAGAAATGGAAAAGACTTGTTAGTTTTTTTAAACAATATCCTGTGGGTTGAATGTACAAAATGCCTTTTCTGTCTTTGTGTTTTATCCAGAAGTTGTATTTGTCACCTCATTATGACAGGGAGAGGAAAAAAGTGGGACGAGGGGGCAATTTGGTTGTCCTGGCTGACTTGGCAGGTTTCGTATTGGACATTAGCTGAAAACACCGTGTCCTCGGGCACTCCTTGACACCACATTTCTTGGTCTGAAACTATTATTCTGCATTACCAAATAGCGCACGCCACAGATCAGGATCTCCAGCGTAAACTGTTTGTGCTCCCTGACTTCAGACCTGGATCTTCTCTTCTCTCTTTTGGGAAAGCCGATTGCTGGTAAACCCAAAGTCAAGTCTTACACAGTTCCACCGGGTGGTGGTGCAAAGAAATCAGTTTCAAGGGTAACTTAATTTGTCTCTATTGCTCTGACTTCATCTGAATTATCCCTTATTGTTCTCCTCATGGGTCCCTGTTCCATTTCTAAATGCTTCTATGGAGATGTTCTGCATCTTTTTGTCCTATTCTAGACCTCTCAAACATACCTTAAAGAGTTCAACACTCATCATCCAATTTGTTCCAGATGCCGGGGTAAGTAGAAAGCTTAGGCTGGTCGAGTCGGGAGCAGCCAGGAGTTTTGCTAGGAGCAAACAGGAGGGCGGGGCCATCTCGCCACAGCACTGTCTTGTGGTGTCAGCTCTGGAGGTCTCACATCCAGCCCAGCTGCTGTTGTGTTATTAACCAGCTTTTTGCTCCTTGCTAGGTTATGTGATATTTTGCAAACCATATCTTTTGGATCACACTTGCCTTGGGTTACAATCATATTACACACTTTACATAAACATGCTAGGCTTTCCCTAGCATCTCATAAACAAGGGCAGAAAGACACTCATTTAGGAACCCTGAACAACGTGTATTCAAGACACCCAAACCTGAGTTTGTACGCACGACTGACCAGCTGCTCTCCCACTGCAGAACAGGAGACAAAATGAAAAATACCTTTGGAAAAAGAATTACAATGCTTTAATAAACCAGCTTCCAAACCAAACCTCCTGGCCCCAGGTTTTTTTCTTTATTGTCCTGCTTTGCCCTTTGATCAGGATCTTTGCTTGGGTGTCATGGCAATATAATAGGTGATGATTTTAGTGTCAGAACAGAAAAAAAAATTTCTTTGTCAAAGGAAAGAAAGCATTTGGAAGGGAAATAGAAATCCTTGAACTTTTCCATATGTTTGTAAGCTCATGAAAGCTGGCCTCAAAAAAATCCCAGTGTTAAAGGAGTTTTAAATGGGGCAAGAGTACCATTAGGTAGTTAAGATTTACCCTCCCCTCTGAAACCCAAACCCTTATTTGCATACACTGCAGGCTTGGCATCCCTATTCAATTAATGAACAGGTCCCTGTAATCTGGTCCTAAATATACACTGCATAGCTAGGTGAAGCTTGTAGAAAGGGGGCCAGGATCGTTGTTCTGACTGTGTTTTGTTAAGACTTCTTTAATCAAAACATTCATTCAGATAGAGAGGCCGGCTGCATATTTTGGCATTGCTACCAAGGGGAGCAGGGATGGGGTTGGGGTGGGAAGGGAGGCCTAGGGGGAGGGGTTGATGTTGCTTGTACTTTCTTTTTTTTCCTAAGTGCTTGGAAAGCAACTATTTAACTGGTGTGGAAAAACAAATAGAAAACATACATGGAGGTCATGACTTCTCAGGGATTTGTTGAAAGTCTTTTGTTTTTAACAGGGATAAAAGTATCACCCCACAAGCTGGTTCTGAGATGCACAGCCCATGTCTGTGTCCTTTTGGCTCTCCCCCCTCCCCTTTCTCTTTTTTAAGCATGCTTTCCTTCAACCCAAACGTGTGGGAGGGGAAGGTAAAACCAGGCAGGGCACACGACTTGTTTGTCCGGGTGCCACCTGGGAGAAAAGCAGTGGTAGGATGGGTTTGGGGCTCCCAGGAAGGGTCTCCACAGCTCCTGCACCCTGCTTGCAGGCAGATTTATGCTCAGGCCAGCAATGACTCCTACAGCTTTTGTGCCACCTGCAGAGTTGGTTTTTTTAAAGTATCTTGCATGATCCATAGAGACTTCACTAGCTGTCAGCCTGCTTTCCCCTTCCATGTCTTCTCCTGTTTGTAATTTTCCTCTGCAAACTGAGGTGCTCCAGTGGCTCATAGATCTGAGCTAGCCAGTTTGAAATTCAAAGACCGCTATTTTCACACTCAAGTTGCCACGCCATGCTGAGAGGTACCCAAGCTAGCTTTAAATCAGGTAGGCCAATTACAGAAGGCTTGCTGGCATGAACTACAATGTGCCTGCCATGTATATGGACCCTGAGCAGTAACATGGGTCGGCAAGGATCAGCTTGCAGCCAGAAGTGGCTCCCCAGAGCTGGTCTCAAGAGATGTGCTTGCTCTTGCACTGGCTTTACTTGTGCTTTCAGACTGTCTTGCCTCCCTCACTTCCCTTCAAGCAAAAAACCATTTTTGCTTTTTTTTCCTCTCCAGCCTCATGCAGATATTTTTCTGTGGGTTTCTGATGCCCTGCAATATTGGGATTGTAAGAGGACTCTCTTCTCCTCCTCTTCATTGTTGTTTCCAGAGAAAAGGGTTCAGGCAGACTGCCGGGGCCACCAGCCTTGTGCCTCCTTCCCCTGAGACAGCAGATGGAGGAAACAACATGTTGGAAAAGAGCAACTTGGCTCTTTGGCATGGGGTTGTGAGACACCCAAACCTCAGCCACAGCCCCAGGAGCCTGAACACCCTCCACGGGATCGGAACGAGGGCCTTAGCAGTATAGTGCAAAAGTAGTCATCAGCCTTTAGCTCAGAGAGGATTAGACATGTCTAAGCACAGCAGAAATGCTGGAGACTGCTGCAGTTCATCCAAGTTGCAGTGAATCAGAGCTAGAAAATAGTTCAGGGTTCATAAAGCCCTCCCCATTAGGGATTCATAAAGCCCTCCCCTGGTTTGCAAGACCACTCTTTCTACC
>NW_010393445.1:6295-13928 GCF_000710305.1 Buceros rhinoceros silvestris | reverse complement strand
AAGGGAGAGCTGGCTGTCCCATTGCTTGGCAGTTTTTCAGGGCCGTTCCCTGCTTTCAGAGGTTTGGGACACTCCAGACTCCTGCTAAGCCAGGGGTCATGATGGAAAATACAGTCCTGCCGTGGAAATGCTGAGTTGCTCCAAACCCCAACAGTGTGTCCCAAAGGGCTCCATGGCGCAGGGACATGTGGCCGGGCAGCATGGCTGGTGAGAAAGTTTGGGTTGGACTTTTGATGTGCGCTCAAAACTTGCAAGCTTCCAGCTGCAGAGTTGACCCTGGGGAACTGCTCTGCTTTTTGGAAAGGGGTGGGAACAAACTGGATGAGTGCAGAATGGGGATATGTTTAAGCTTTCTGTGACTTCAAATCACTCTGAGTCTTGGTTGTATCCAAGTTTGGTGTCAGGGTATGCTTCTAATAAATCGTTTTAGCAGACCAAAATCCACCGAATTGACATACCTGTCCTGACCACAACCTCCAGAATGTGCTGGATGTGACTGTAACATAGTCTCAAATCCTGTCTTGGGTAGGTGGTTGCCTTGGGAAATGGAAAGGAGTGGTGAGCTAGCTTACCCTGAAGATCAAAGACTCCTTTTACAGTCCACTGAGGCTTCTAATATACTACTTAAATTTTTAGTGCTTAAAAGAAAGCAATAAGGGTTAATCTCAACATGCTTGAATTGGACACATTCCTGGTTTCCCTTCTCGTAGCGAGCTGGAAGCTCATCTTCTTGGCAGCTGCCAATTTTAGGCTTTGGGCTAAATCAGATTAACCAGACACCTCCCCTTCTTGGCCAGTGAAGGTCTCCATCAGGATGGAAACTCAGGAGGGCTGAAGGAAAACCAGTCGAGTCAGCAGCAGCATTCATCTCTGCAGCAGCCACGTCCTCCTTGCTCCTGCAACCTGTTCACTTTGCACTATTTGAATTCTTTGAATTCAGAGGCTGCAGTTAGTGGATATTGCTTTCCCACATGCCAGAAGGGTCCATAAATCAGAGGGAAACAGGTGTCTTCCAAGTCCAGAGCAGTATATTTTGCAGCACTGCAGTAAAAGCCGCAGTGCCCTGTCAAGGCTGGTTAACGGGAGGGAGGGTATCCTCCCTTCATAAATGAATGTTAACTCAAGCTCGGATGTCAGCCTCTGACCCAAGAAGGGCTGGTGTGAATTTAGGGCCACTCAGTTTGTCAGAGGAGCCAGTGGGTTTTGGAATGCAGCTTTGGCTCCTTGGTAGCCCCTGTAAGCCACACTGTCAGCTCTTGAGATCCTTATCTTGTGTAGGGCTGTCAACCGTATGAAAGTTCCTGACCTGCGTGGTATGGGGAAAATCCTTCAAAGCATGATCCCTTGCTTGTCTTCTGTCCTCTGCCCATATCAAGCTCATAAACTAGGAGACTAATAAAGGGAACCCAATCTTTATCATGATTAAAATATATCAATGGAGTCATTATCACCTGGGAACAACTCCCTGCCAACAGCTGGAGATAAGGATTACTAGCATGGAGGCTGAGCCCTCCATAGGGAGAAGATGGGTGGGGTTTGCACTGAGGTGCTGGACTGGAACTCAGGATGCTGATGGACAACTCTCTGCCTTGCCTCAGACATCCCTTGTGACCTTGAGTGTGCTTCCTCCTATTTTTTTATGTAGCCTGTGAATGCTCTGGGGAGAGAAGGAGAAATACGGCATTTTTATTATTAAGAGATTCCCCTGCAAGGATTAGCGATGATACTGTACTTGAGGCAATCTGGAGTGTGGATTTGTGCAGGAGATGAGGCTGGGAAACCATTCATTATTTGCTGATTAGGAGATGGTAGGAGAGAGGAGTCTCAGAAGCCAAGAGGGTTGACCAAGATACAGGAAGATAACGGCAGGAAGGGTTTTATCATCAACATATTTTCCATGGCAGAGGTGGATTTCCCATTTCCCTGTCTCAGCTTCCACTTCTCCATCCGCAGATGGACTTGTGGTTGAAGACCAATGCCCACCTGCAGACAAGAAAGGGCTCCCAGGCCTTTAATGTGTGTGGTACTGGTTTTTCATTGACATAATCTTACAATTTGAATGCACATTCCAGAAACAGGCTGTCATCACCAGAGCAGGATGAGACTAAAAAAAGGTTATCAGAGGATTCAGAAATGTTGTGTAAAAAAGTAGGAACAACAATACTATTCCTCCACATGTGATTGTGATTCGATACTGGACCGAATTTAAGAGCAGTTCCACTGGAGCCAGTAGATCCAAAGCAGGGGGAAAAAATGTTAACCGAAGTTGATGGTGCTTCTATGTGTTCAAAAGAATTATTTGCACATAGATATTTGCAACTCTGGCATCTTGCCTCTGCCCAGAATATTTATCCAAATATTGAAAAATAGTAAATAAGAAAATGTACTTAAATGTAGTCCAGTGTTTATGAATTTTCAGCTGAACTTTGGCAGTAAGCCCTAAATGTAGTAAAAGACTCTGCACCAGTATGTTTTGCTTTTCTCTCATTTTCTTTTTTTAATTTATTTCTCTCTGTCTCTATAGACAAAGCTGATACTGTAGCACATGTCTTGAGATATGTCTGGTGTGTTTTTCTAAGCCAAAGTATGTTGTGAGCTCTTATGCTAATGATTGCAGCAGAATCCCAACCTCCTTCCACAAAGTATGTGAGGGAAGAGAGGTTACCACTGAGCATCATCTTGGACTTTGGATCGTCCTTTGGGTCCTTCAACGGCCAGATTCAGCCAGTGCCTTGTATGTAACATGAAGTTGAAAAGTCTTGCTGACCCCATTTTACAGATGGACTTTTGAGAGACAGGAGGAGTAAAGCCAAATGCTTCAAAGTGGAGGTTAAGTGCTGAGTTTCCTTTGAAGGTCTAAACCCAAATGACATGCTTGTGATTATGCAAGAGATTTGTATTACCCATGGGAACAGAACCATTTTTTCAGGGTAGTGTCATAACTGCTCCAAACCTTCCTCTTTCTTCTTCCTAAAGCTCTCACTGACTTCAAAGGTGAAGAATTATGGCCTGCATCCCACAGCACTGTGAGCTTGGATGTGTGTGCAGAGCTTTACCCACACGTATTTTCCATCAGGGATACTGACTTAAGTAAAACTACCCGGGCAATGTGGAGAGGAAGAAATGTCTTCAAGGCTGGGACTTAACGTCTCTTTTATTCTCATATTATCTTCCTTTAATCTCAAAAGCTTAACTAAAAAATGAGGGACACACCTAATGACTGAGTTTGGTGTCCATCTATACTGGCCATAGGAGAGCTGTCACCCAAAGTAAATAAAAACAGAAAAAAGGAAGAGTTCTGGCTGATTCAGTCAAACAAAATATTCTTTCGGTTGCATACCTCTGAATGAAATATCTTACTGCATTTCCATGGGAAATACACACTGCCTGTGTGGTTGGATTCTCAGAAAACTGCATGGCTTGCAGAGACTGGGCAGAAGGAATCTATCTCTTGTCACATGTATCCACTAGAAAGTGAGTGCACCTCACGTGATGGGTAGCACTGTGTTTTTCTGCTGATCCAACTGCTGCTCTCCTAGATGAACAGCAAAATTAGAAGTTGGGTTATTTCAACAGTCACATCACCCACCCCACAATACATTTAAATACTAATAGCAGTATGCAGCTATTATCAGGAGGTCAGTCCCTCACCCACTGGAACAGCAAACGTCTCATCCATTTTCCCTCAACTCAAAACAACAAATACCTATCATTAAAATGTTAAAATTAATTTTTACACTGAATGGAAACAAAAATAGTTGATAAAATGGAAGAGGGAAGGTGCATCCTTCTGGTGCATTCTTTAGCCCATCCTTTCTAAAACAACAGATTTTCTTTAAAAAAAAAAACCAACTAATCTTAAATTCTGGCTGCAGTTAATAGTTTTCTAATTCCACGTGACTGTTTCTTGACTTCCTGATCCCTGTCTGGTCATTAGGAATCCAAAGGGTTTCTTAAATCAACAGGAGAAGCTGCCTTCTTGAAGCCAGGCATGGTGTATGTCACTGGCTGTGGAAAGGAATGGCGATACAGGGAGGAGCGGAGGTGATTAATGGGGCCAGTGTCACAGCTCAGACTGTGGTTGCACTACTGTGTACAGGCATACTTACTTCAATCATTTATCTTCTGTCCTCTGCCACACACATGCAGAAACATACATCCATGTTTTGGTTTTGCCAGTGCTGGAGCAGTCATTAGAAATACAGGAATGCACAAGGTGCAGCAGGACCTGTAGCTGATGATCTAGAAGTGATGCCTGCTTTGTCTTGTTCCTTGGACAAGCATGAAAAATGTTGACAAAACCCAGTCCTTGGTTTTATTTTTCTCTCTCTGTCAATGGCAAACTCTTTCCTACAGAAGAGAAAGAAAGAAAGGGGGAAAAAAGGCAAGTAAATGGCTCCTTTTCGCAGACTGTATTTTAGGCTGGATAAAGAGGAGGGACAAACTGTAGGGTCAGCGTGGATGTAGGATTGCAGGTGATGGAGACACAAGCTGAAGGCAGGTGCTTTCCTTCTTAGCAAAGACCTTCTTGGTCAAGGTCTGAACACTTCTGTCCTTGGGCTATCTAGAGCTCCAGCATCAGAGCTTTCTTCTGTTTGGAGTGGGATGCACAAAGCCATTCGACCGCCGAGCACTGCTGCTCCTACTTTGTGAAAGGGCAGGTTGTCCTCACAGGGAATGACATATCTTGCTTTTCCCAAAGCACTTCAGGTGATTCGAGACCAGGTCCCATCAGTTTCCGCCCTTCACTTCTCTTCAACCAAAAGCAAGGAAGAAGAGACTTCTCTTACTTCTCTTATGTGGGTGTTGAGCCTTCAGATGTTCCCAAAACATTTCACCTTCCATTTCAGTCTTTGAAGGTTCCCCTGACTCCTGGCTCAGCTACATCATCCCATTAAACGCAGAGCCTCAGTGCAGACCGGACACAAAGGCTTGTGCTACCTGTGTGGACCAATGGGTTTACACCTTTATGTTGTGGAGATTATTGCAAGTGTGAAATGGCAACTCATTCCTCAGCCTTTATTCCTACAATAAAAATCTCTCTCTGCCTTTCAGAGGAGTTGAAGCCACTACATCCCTTGCTGCCATAGCCAGCAGCTTTTTGCCCCTCTGACTCCAACAGGCTGCTCCTGCGTTCGTTTGAGACAAATGCATGTTCTTGCCAGACATAGAGACAGCTTCCCTGTGTGTTAACAGGAAACTGGAGTCTCTGGTACATCTCGCTTAATGGGACATTATTTGTTGAACGCTGGCAAAGGGCTGAACTGAGAACAAGGTGCAAGGTACTTGCATGCTCTGAGGAGTTCACAGGATACACCAGCAAAGCCAAGCCATTCTGGAAAGCTGGGAGGAAGGAATGACTCAGGGTAATGCAGCTGAACCTTTAAGGAAGGACATGCTGTGAGAAGTCCAGTGATCTGGCGAAGCAGGTTTAGAAGTCCTTTGGAAAATCAAAGGTCCAGCTGGTCTGCGTGGCCCAGTAGGCTGGGGCAGGTCACAGGCAGCACCAGTATCAACTCCAGCCACATGGGAGTCCCTGGCTCAGGAGATGGGGTGCCCATTTCTGTTTCACTCAGCTGGCTACAGCCTTTGGTGGGACTCCAGGGCACGGCCTAGGCTTGTCCTTCTGCATGATGCATGGTAAGAAGTCCCTGCCGCTCGGTCCCCCACACATTAGGAGAGTTGTAGATGAGGCTGCAATGAAAAAGCTTTAAGGAGAGCCACTGGGAAGATGGAAATTAGTTCTTACCCTAAAATTTGCTGAAAGCTTTAGTAGAGGCAGTATGAGTGAAGAGAGTAGGAAGAGACAAAAATTGTTGTGATAAAATCACGTGTCCAAGTGGGAGGACAAGAGGTGGGCTGTAAAACAAAGACCAAAGGGAAGTTTTAGAAAATTAATACAGGAATTTGGTACACTAACAAACCAGAGAAAGAATTAACCAAAGTAATGGAGTCCTTGCATCAAGTATTTCAGCACAGTGAGTGAGGGATGTTCCCCTTATGGGCTGTGCATGCAATATCGTTACCACCGACTCAGATTAACGCTGGAAATCCTGGCAGCTTTACAAGTACCAGGGGACTCAGAAATCTGAATCCAGGTTTTGCAGCTTAAGCTGCTTTCCAGTGTTGAGGCACGCAAAATCACTGGAGGTGCCTCGGTCCTGTTAGCAGTCATCAAACACTGCCCACTTCCAGCACTCCTCACTGCAGGGTCTGTAGGCTCCCAAACTCTCCTGGCAGACCTTGGACCCTCACTCAACAATTTATCTGTCCTAATAATCAGAGGCTTGTCTGTCCATTATAGCTTGGGCTTTGGCTCATTCCTGGGTCTGCTGCCCTGACTAGAACGGTCCTTGGGGTTTCATCCTTTCTTCTGTGCCTGTGAGTGTATCTCCTCATACAAACAGGGACTGAAGTTCTTGTGGAAATCCCTTCCTCAGACATGTCAGGAAAAGTTCCAGGAATTTATGTGTTGCAATGCATGGTCTTCTCTGGTGAGACCTAATAGCATCTAAGGTGGTAAGAAAGACAAGGGGGCTTATCCTGTTTACATCTTCCTGTGTCTGGATTTGCTAACTGTTCCTACTTTTTTAACTCTTAGGCTATTAAAAAGGAGCATATACCAGCCAAATCTTGCAGTCCCTACTCTAGTTCATGGTGGTTTTGGCTCAGAACAGATTACAGGACTCGTTCTTCTATTAAATAGCTGATGAACTGTGTTGAACAAGCGGAGAATGAAGGTTTTAGTAACTTACCCAAATATATAACCTAAATCGGCATTCTACTGAAGGAACAGAGAAAAGTAAAAACAAATTTAAGTTTCATTCAGTAAAATGCTAATTTTACTTTTATATATATAAAAAAAAGTGCATTGGTTGGTGATTTGTTTTTTCTTTGTAGTTCCCAGCAGTCTTACAAGCTCTCATCCTCTGATGGTAGGTGTTTGAGGGTTTTTTGGTGTTTGGTTTTGTTTTGTGCTTGGGTTTTTGTTTTTTTTTAATAATAGTGATGCTCAGGTGGTTCAAATAAGGCCGGATTTAAACAGCCAGTGTTTTGGGGGCTACTTAACCAATGCCAGCTGACCTACAGTCTCTCTGCATTTCAGGTCCCTAACTTCATCAACACAACACTCCCACCTCACGAGCAGGTGACGGCTCAGGAGATAGACAGCTACTTCAGACAGGAGCTCATTTACAAGAGGAATGAGAGAATGGGGAAGAGAGTGATGGCACTTTTAAGGGAGAACACAGACAAGAGCTTCTTCTTTGCCTTTGGAGCAGGTATGGCATGAGTTTTTCTGTCTTACTCCATTACTGTGACTGGAAGTGGTTTGAATGCTTCAGGATTTTGGCTCTGGTTCTGTGGAAGGATTTCTTATGGGACTTCCCTTTGAAGCAGAAAGGCTTTTGTGAGTCTAAACCTACTTCTAAAATGCAATAAGATGGCAGAGGAAGTGGGTCTGGGTCCAGCCAGGCTGTGGACAGACTGAACTCCTTTGCTTTCTATCTGATTGTAGAAATGTGAAGCTGTGGATGCTTTTCACACTGCTGTGTTTGTTCCCAGCCCAACCTGTGGGCTGTTTGGGTTATGTTCACACCATGTTTGTGTTTGTGGCTGCAGGTGTAGGAGGGGA
>NW_010393445.1:488-6163 GCF_000710305.1 Buceros rhinoceros silvestris | reverse complement strand
CAAACCTTGCTGTAGGCATGTGCATGTGGCTCAGGGTGCTGGCCTGGGGTTTCAAACCTTTTGGGGTTGCTGCAGTTAAGACTTTCATGATGGGTGACTTGGCTGCTTTGATGGTATGTCTGTACAGACAGGCTGGTTTTGGACCTTGCACATGTGTATAGCTAAATACCAGCATTTTAAATCATTAAGTAAAAATCCATTGTGTCTCTCTGCCTGTTTAAATTGCCTCCATGAAGTCTGCAGAAGATGTCTATAGTACTTCTGTGACTACTACTGCAACAGTATGTGCTACTGTCCTTTCTTTCCCCCTTTTTAGAATTCCCTTTCCAATGGAATTCACATTTCTGTGTGATAAAAGAATAAATAATAGCTGTTCAGGCCCCAGCTCAGCAGAATCCCGAGCATCAGCTTAAGTGGCTTTTTGAGCTCCGTCAACTTCAAGGCAGCCTGAGATTGTGCTGAGAACTGATCCTCTCCTCCTGTTCCCTCTCCTTGACAATTTCTCATTTTTGACAGAACTTTGCTTCTCATCCCATGGCTCTCACTATGAACTTTGGCAACAACTTTCCTTTCGCTACTCACTTCAGTGGGAATTTTGATTAAAGACTGTGGGGTTTAGTAGAGATACGCACATTTTGATATATTTATTTTTTGAGTGTATCCAGGCTGAATTTTCCCAAGCTTATTTAATCTCAAGCTTGCCTGGTATTTCTGTCCAAGGAGTTTTGTTTAAGTGTTTTTACAGTAGGAAAATATATCATGGTGGTTCATAACTGGAAAGGGATTCATAAAGAACATCTTATCTAACCCACAGGGTGAGGTTTATCAAAGATTATCACACGTGATGCTTTTGATGTAGTCTCCAGTTTTGGAAGTCCCTTAGCCAGTATATACTGGAGTTGGGAGGATAAACTGGGCACCCTTGCCTGCTTGCCCTGCTTTATACACACTTTTCCTGGGCATCAGTTACAGACCGTGACCTGAGACAGGATCATGAACTAGATGGGTCATGGATCCGATCCACTGCAGTTATTTGTAATGACAGGAATGAAATTAAGCAAATGAATACTAATTACACATTACTTTTTACAGAAACTCATGTCTAAGTCGTGTGAACCTTGAGCTTTCGTTCCCTGTCCCCATTGGAGAGCATCTCCCTGAAACTCCCAGGCAGCACCACTTGGGAACTCTGGCTCATAAAGAGGAAGTCTTGCTTTGTCCTTTACTCTTCACTTTTGGTGATGTTGTGAACGGCCGTTGCTGCTGGGTTATTTCTTTCTCCCAGCACTGACTGTAGCAGGATAGAACAGATGTGTGCAGCTGGATTTATTGAAAACCAGACCACTGGACACACTGAGGAAACCTCTTTGTTCAGCATCCCTTGGCCTTTCCTACTAAAGCAGTCCATCCCTTCAGGCCACCCCTGTTTTAAGTACAATTAATTCCCCCTCTCCTCTGTGGGATGTTCTTCATGCAGTAATTGCTGAGACAATTATTAATTTTTCGATGAAAAAGCTTCTATGTGGCCAAAGTGCAAACAAGTACTTTTTCTCCTGACACAAAACCAGTTTTTCTCCTGAAGGCTTTTGCTGTTTTGTTGTCTGTTTGGGTTTTTGCTCGCTGAAGTCTAAGAGTGGCTTTTATTGCTACATTTCGTAGTTTGCATTCTTTTTTTCTACTTCTGGAATTTTAAGCAGGGAGGTTGGTATGTGGTTGGGTCATGAATTCAATTTGTCTTGTAAAACCTTGCGGGTTTGGTTTCGCTTTTTATAAAAGCGAAGGGTGTTTTTGATGAAAGTTGAGGCTTTCACATATTCTCATGAGTTCCGAAATGTAAAATTTTAGGAATGCGCCTTTGGTTAGGACAGGCACAATAAAGTCTGCAGGAGTGCATTTTCTCTCAGAACAGTGCAAAAGTTACTTCATTTGAGTGCAAATTTAAGATTAACATGATGAATGGAAAATAATTTAAAAAAAATGTTCTGGATAACGTACTCCAAAAGATATTGTTCTTATGCTAAGCATGATCTCTGCATTAATCCATTTACTTTGAGGATATTGAAATTAATAAATGCATAATTATTTAATTATGTATGTAATTATGAATTGGGTTCCAAATTTCATAATCTCCAGCAGTTTCTGGGAAAGGAAGAATTGGATAAAACTCTGCTGACAAATAGAATTAGGAAAACGAGTGTTTTCCTAAATAAGAAAATAGGTCTGTTATGAGAAAAGCACCTTGGAAAAACTTGACCAAAGAGAATGTTGTCGACCAGGGCTGCTGTAAGGTGGAGTCCCAAGCCCTGCACAATCATTCATTTGGACTCAGTGGCATCCTGTAGCTCATAGGTATAACTGGAGCCAGGGGTCCTGGGGACAGGGTTAGGGTTTACCCTGAAAACAGCCCTCCCAAGGCAGAGTCCTGCCTGGTTCCCCACGGGGAGCTGTACCTCGTGGGAACTGCCATAGTTAGGTTTACCTTGCTTTTGCACACCTTCATGGAGCGTTTGAAGCTCTGTTGCTCTATCAGGGCACTGTCCTCAGGTTGGTTTAAGGTCCCAGTGCCATGGATAGGTATTTCAGTAGGGTCTAATGTAGAGTCAGTATATTGAGCCTGACTAAGCCAGAAGCCACCATGCAGCTGTTTGCAAATTACAGTCTGGTTCAGTTTAGCTTTTCCTTCTCAATGACAGCAAAAGAGTTTATAGACTCCTTCAGGAGAATGAACTGTTGTTTAGAACAAACGAACAAAAAAAATCATCAAGAAAACCAAACACTGTGACCAAAAGCAGTAGTTAACAGGATGAAAACCACGGCTGGCTTCAGCTGTAAAACAAGATGATGGTATCCTGGCTGCCTGGTGGTGCACAAGGCCAACGCTACCCAGCTGGAGGGTGTTGGTGTCTGTCAGCAGAAAGTGGTCAGTGTTGTGGGTTTGGACTGGCAGAAGCCCCTTCTGGGCTGAAACATGGTAGAGTGTAAAGCCCTATCCCCATAACAAAGAATGTACTATACCATCAGAAAAACCATAGCTCATCCAGCGTAAGCTGAATTCCCACCTGGCTGGAAGAAAACGTGGCTGGAGCAGAGTGTGGGTGGAGGGAGACGTGGCAACTCCTCTCACCAGATCTAAATAACCTTCATGTAATACAAGATTCCACACCCTGGTCCCACCAGATCTGGCAGGTTGGGTCACCACAAGAAACATCCCCACTCATTTCAGGTGGAAGAGGATCAAACCCAAGGAAACAAGATATAAAAATCGTATGGAAATTGGTGCAGATTGCCAGTTGGGTACAGCAGGACTTGTCCTGGAAAAAACCCTGCTGCTTTTATGGAGAAGGCTTATTTCCCAGTAAAGCTGTGGCTGTTGGGCTGACTGAAATACAGCAGGCAATTAACGTAGTTGCCTGTGCAACTCTGCATGTGTATGGCCTGGTTATTAGAATCAGAATTTCTGCCTTCACCATCCTGCCTTGCTTTTTAATGAAGCCTGGTCAAAATCTTTCAGCTGATAGTTTTTCTGTAAAAAATTTGGAGAAAACTGAACTTTTCTGTTTGCTTCTGAAAAAGCAAGTCAGCTTCTTGCAGATATTGATCCAAATCCCAAGTGCTTGAGTGTTGTTGTTCTCTGTAAACTGGGATTTCCAGTTAAACTGTTCTGCTCTGTGCCGTTCAGAGCTGATCTGCAAAGACCTCATGATGCATCGTAGGAGAGGTGTTTCGGAGTCTGGTCCATAACTGAGCACAAGGCTGTGAAACAGAACAGGCAAGTCCTGGGAATGAAGGAGTGGAAAAGGAACAAGCATTTGAACATCTAAGCAAGCTGAGATAAAACAGTTTTTAGATCCACAGCAAAGCATTTTTGTGCTGTTGAAAGATTATTAATTTTCTTTTGTTCCACTCAGAAGTACTAAAACAAAAAAAATCACACAATTCTAAATGGAGCTTTTCAGCTTTCTGCCATTTTTAAAAATAAAAAGTAGGCTTTTCAATAGATTTCCCCCTTCCCAGCCTTCCTTGGCATTACTCAATTTAAATGCTTTGGAGCAGTTCAGTCTTTTAATTTATTCCTTTATAAAATGCACAGAAGTGAAAATAGCCATTTATTCTTTCATTTCTTTCCCCTCTCCAAGAAAAATACAGGCTTTGGGTAAAATGGGACCTAACGCTATACCCAGCTCTGTACACTTCATTCTTCTGCTGCCAGGGTTTACCGTATTCAGACTTAATGTGAAAATCTCACCATACCTATATTACAGTAACTACACTCTAGTAATGAAACAGCATTTATTGTTTGTGCAATTAAATGGTGTTTTTCAGGTGTCAGGCATGGTAATTTTTCCCTTTGAATGGATAAAGGTAACTGGAGTACTTTCAAGTAAAATTTGGGGCCTTGCTTGGGTTTTGTGTTTTGAAAATCCATCCTGGATTGCTAGGGATTATTGATACACCATAACAGTGAAGCGCCTTAGACCCAATATATATACAGGCAATTTATAAAGCTCCCTTTACAGTCAAGAAAGAGAGACACAGCCAAGAGCACATGGGCTGTTAAAAAGAGTTAATATTTTGGCAACTAAGACTATACACATGAAGTCAATGTTTAAGAAAAAAACCCACTCTGGTTTATTTCATTTTTATGGGCAAATAATTTTCAAGTAACACTTATGATAACAGATGGATAAATTTATGTCTGCAGTTAATTTGAACGATAATTTCCTTAGGATGTTTTACTTACTTGCATTTCTTTCTTTCTTTTATGAGAGCTGTCAGTTTTGTAGCTGAGAGCTGGATTTATTGCTTCAGAAATTCGGATGCTGCTCCAGTTCGCGAAGTTTATTAGCAGCCAAATCAGTAGTCTTTAAGAGAGTGGTTTTGCTTATTTAAAATAATAAATATATCAAGGAGAATATTCTTTTAGTGCTGAGAGAGTTGAAATGCAAGTATCATAGCGTCTCCCTCAGCAAGAGGGGAATCAAACTGGCTCTAGTCCACAGTCCTGTAGTGGAGGAAAGCAGGCGTTTTCCCATGTCATCAAGCCCAGGCATCCCCTTGCGTCTGAGAGGCTGTTGTCCATGGTGTGGTGGAAGCCAGAGCAGGCTGGTGGCTGCAGTTCCTGATGGAAGTCAGTGTGTGTTAACAGGGATCGATGTGTGTGGAAATTGGTTCCCTTTCGCTCAGCTGTAGGTGTAGGTAGCTGAGATTAGGTACATACTTGTTGATGGATTATGTTTAAATTTCTGAGATGTTCTGCAAAAAAAAAAAAAAATACAAGCTCTGTTGTAGATGTCTTGTGTGCTCCCATGAAAGCAGAGGAATTTGTCCTGGAGTAGGAACAGCAGAAGCACACTTTAATATTTCTTTGCTCATAACGAGTGAATTTCCTCACCCTCCTGCAGAGGTTTCTCAGCTGCCTCTGGGCAGGCAGCATCATCAGTAATGATTCTGATCATCAGAAATTAGACTGATAGCAACAATCATAGAACAGTTAGGGTTGGAAGGGATCTTTAAAGGTAATCTAGTCCAGCCTTTCAAACAATAATGTTACATACTGTTTCTGGAGTCTTTTGTAAATGTTATCTAGTGGGTTTTCATAATGGGACTCAGTGTCAACTGCACAATTTTTCTACAGGATGGTGTTAGTGTGAGAGCGCAACAACAATATAAAATCT
>NW_010393445.1:0-268 GCF_000710305.1 Buceros rhinoceros silvestris | reverse complement strand
CACACGTCATTTCAGATACTGGAGAGACCAAAGATAGGAACAAGCTCACCCTTCACCTTCTGGAGTGAGTAGGGAGTGACAGACATCTCCTAGGTGACTCAGGTCTTGCATGGTCTTGATCACCACTGAGAGGTGCTTATTTTTCTTCAAAAACCCAAGAGTGCTGGGGAGATAATGCAGCTGTCTTGAACATGCTTCATCCATGACTAGAAAGGTGACCCCAGCTGAAATGGAACATGATGGCTGTTGAATTTTGGCTGGGGGGGGT
>NW_010393444.1:405-1545 GCF_000710305.1 Buceros rhinoceros silvestris | reverse complement strand
AGGGAGCGAACAGCCTGGGCGCTCATGGAAGCGAGCGTTCCCAGTCCGGACAGGGTTGCTCAGAGGGTGGTTTGGAGCAGGGCATGGGTCCCTGGAAATGAAACGCTTTTGCTGAATGAAGCACGCTCCTGGGGCGTCAGACACCGGCTTCTCCTCCCATAGACTGTGACACTGGGTTTAGTGTATTTGATAGTGTGGGGGTTTCAAAGGCAAGAGCGAACGGGAGACTTCTTTCCATAGCAGATAAGAAGGTGAATTAGACTTTCGCAGTCTTTCTTGTGTGGAACAGACTGTTACCGAATTGATCCTTCACTAAGTCTCAGTTTGTCTGGGATGATGCACATCGGCATTTGTGTCTGTTTGAAAACACCATTTAGGTTATTAAAAGGAGGCCCAAGTTAAAGGAAAAAGCCTCCCATTCCATACACCCGTGAAATCCTGTCACTTAAGCGCCAGGGGCATCACAAAGTGCTGAATTATCTGATCTGTAAGTGACTTTAATCACTACACACTTCCCAGCTATGCCAGTACCTCCAGCAAAAACCGTTGGGTATTATCTGACCCTTGCTTGCATATTCCCCGTGCATTCATCAGCTGACTCTGTTCAGCAGATGTCGAACCATGTTCTGTTTCTTTGACAGCACAGCTAGAGGGACGTGTGTTGACATTTTAACATGCCTGTAAAATAGGGTCAGTAACACCAAATCCCCGATTTTTATTTACTGCTTGCATTTGCTTTTAAGTGTATCAGAGTCTTGGTGAGAAATGTGGAGGAAGGAAACAGTTCGATGGGAACTGTATCGTTCTTTACACCACTTCAATTCTCGTTCTCAGAAGAGCTCATTAGAATTCGTCACTGACCAAACTCACAGAATGAGTAACTACTGCTTCAGAATGGTATCTTGAAGTCTAAAACACTGCAAGTTATTTCTAAATTATTTATTCTGGCATTAATGGAGTGGCTGTCTTCAGTTCACATCGGTGTCTCACTGACGAGTTCTAAAGCACTTGTCAAACTCAGAAGGGTTTTACAAAATTTAGAGGGTCTCACGTTTGATGGTTAACAGCGGGTGTGGAAAGAGACTGTCCACACCTCCTGCAGCTTTGAGCTGCTGCCTCTGATGTGTGGCAGGAACGCAG
>NW_010393444.1:0-384 GCF_000710305.1 Buceros rhinoceros silvestris | reverse complement strand
GTGGGGCAGCACCGTACCTCTCACAGAGCTGTGCTGTGAGGGAGTGTCCGTGTGTGCAACCTGCTTTGACATGTCCAGAGATCCTGGGCCAGCAGCATCCCTGGGCGACATCACAGCCACGGGAGGTACAACGCGCCATCGGGGCTTCTGTTCTTTTGACTCACTTTGTGGCACGGCCTCGCTGCCTTTTTTCTTCCCCCTCTTTTGTTTTTCCCCTGCTATTCGAAATTATTCAATAGTTTATCATGGAAAATCTTGTTTGACTCATTCTTTAATGAATTTTATTTTGGATGCCCATTAAAAATCTCTTAGAAGGGATGGGAGAGAGGAGATGGTTTTCTGAATTGAAAATGTATTCCGATACTCGTGCTCTGTCAGTAAAAC
>NW_010393443.1:403-1125 GCF_000710305.1 Buceros rhinoceros silvestris | reverse complement strand
TGGCCAGGAGCACAGTGAACAAAAGGGTTGTATTTAAAATTGCTAGGTGAAGAACCAAATGTTTTAAACTGGACTATGATAAAAAGGAGACACTTGATGAACTGAACAACAAAACTGAATTTTAATATAAAACGCATGAACAATTAACAATAATTAACAACAAAGAGAAACAAATAGCAATTTGGCAACAGCTTATTTACAACTAACGTAATAACAGTAAAAAGCAGAAATCCAAATTAGAATAACAGAAATGATAGAAACACTTAAAAGAGAACAAATTAGTATTTTCAGGTTCCTCCGATTAACTGCTACGATATCCTCCTGGCAGACGACACCGGCTCCCTCTCCTCCTGCCCCAGCAGCAGGCCTTGTGGAGCTGGAAATGAAACAACCACCGAAATCCTATTTGAATCAACCATGAAACTTAAAGGAGACATCTTGGAATTGGTGACACTGACATCGTAACTTGATGGGCATAATGCACAAATGCCTGTCGGGGCCTCTCGTTCTCATCGAGTGGTGACTGCTTGGCAGCAACATTCTAATAATAAAAGAGGAAAAACATTGCATTATCATAGCTGAGCAGCGGAGAAAATAAAAGGGATAGAGGAATAAAAGAGGAAACCTTACCACTTGGGGATCCGCGGACACTTCGCAGGTGGTAATTAGAGGTGGTGACTCCTGCGGTTCAGGTGGTGTGTGTGTGCATCCCACCTCCCGGA
>NW_010393443.1:0-339 GCF_000710305.1 Buceros rhinoceros silvestris | reverse complement strand
AACCTTACCGCTTGGGGATCCGCGGACACTTCGCAGGTGGTAATTAGAGGTGGTGACTCCTGCGGTTCAGGTGGTGTGTGTGTGCGTCACACCTCACGGATCCTCCTTTTATGGACTCCAAGTCTGGGACTGCGCACGCGCGGTCCCTCCCTTGGAAAGCTCTGGAAGGAAGTCTGGGAGCTCGTGTATACACTGTTCCCTCCTCCAGAGGATGCTGGGGTTGAGGCAGGGGTCCTGGGCCGTGGTCTGGCCTGCCTGCAAGGTCACAACTCCAGCCTTGTGCAGGTGCAATCACTTCATTTTGTTTTGAAGCACAAGGAAAAACACTGCCCCACCTCC
>NW_010393442.1:95808-96422 GCF_000710305.1 Buceros rhinoceros silvestris | reverse complement strand
GCCCCTCTGGGGAAATCCCAGCTCCTGGAAACTGCCCCCCCCCCACGTATGTATCGAGCTACACTTGGGTCTTCAGCCGTTACTGCAGGACTTGGAGTCAACAGGGGTTTTTTTGCTTTGTTACCGTATTTATAGCCTGATTCATTAGCCAAAATAGCTGACCCTGCTTCCACGAGGAGGTTGGAGCGGATGATCCACCCGAGTTCCTTCCAACCTGAATTGCTCTCCTATCATCCTAAAATGCAGTTAAACTCTCAGTCCACCCCCCACCTCAAGCAGCTTTTGGACTTGACCGATTTCTACCCAGCTTGGCAAAGGAATATGAGAAGATAATGAAGGTCCTGGAATTTTTTGTTGGTTTGGTTTTGTAATTATGGCACACCAGAGAAAAAAGATGAAAAGCAGAGTCCTCACCCCCACCCCTCTCCTGGGAAAAGCAGACATATTTCACATTTTGAACACTGTTTAGCGACAGCACATACATCAAGCAGCCCATTTCCTTCAGCCGCTTGTGCCCATGACTCAGAGAAGTCAAAGACACCAGCTCTCACACGACAGCCCCGCTCTCCCCTCCTCGAGACGCTGACCTTTCTGCAGGGGCGCTCACACTCTGA
>NW_010393442.1:89521-95626 GCF_000710305.1 Buceros rhinoceros silvestris | reverse complement strand
GCGTTGGCCACAGCTGCAGCTCCAAGCTCTGGGGCTCTCCGGCACGCCCAGAAGTGGCTTAGTCAAAACCTGGTGAGCTACCACATACTTCTGTGTCACTGGTACAGATAAGTCACATTTTTTGCTGCAGTTTCATGCCAGAGATGGCTGGTACAAGCTCTGGCAATTTTCCCCTTGAAAACAGCCACATGCACTTCAGACTTCACAGAAACTTCGAGGTGCTCTCATGCCCCAGGAGGTTTTCAACCCCAAGGAGAGGCAGATTTGAAAGCGAGATTGGGTGCTCAGTCAGCAAAACACGCAGGTTTCCAAGGGCACTATCTCACCTTGGGCTGGCTTACGTGGGCAGCTGGAGACACCCAGCACGAGCCGCCCTCGGGGCGACAGGCGAGGAGCTCCAACCGCTGCCTGACGGCAGAGGACACCTGGCCAGAGCTCTGCTTCGGGTGTCAGCGAGGCACGCGGGCTGCCTGCAGGTCAGGGGATCAGAGATAGCGGGGTCCCTCACCCCACACCGACGTGCACTTCCACACGGGAGCCACAGGCTGCCTGGTTTGCACCCCCTCCCTGATGGGGGATAACATGCAGCAGAGACTGAGAGGCTCAAGAAGTCCCACATATCTATTTATGTATTTTTTATCTATCTATTTTATCTGTTTATGTATGTACTCGACCCAGGCAAACCCAAAACGTGAAAAAGGCCCTTCCTCGGCTGGCAGGCTGCGCACGAGCGCGGCACATCGCAGCACTGTTGACTCTCAGCAGCCAGGAGGCTGCGGCTGTTTTCTTAAATCTCCATATCCAGATCCCTTGCTGAAGCAGACGCGTGTGTGGGGGGAACTGTCCCCTCGCCTCACACTCACGAGGCAACATCACAGCTTTTTTCACACTCAAGTTCAGTCCCATTGTGCGGTTTGGGGGTGGACAAGGAAAAAGAGGCAGGAGTTATTCTCCGTGTCCCACCATCCACTGCAGGACTATGTCTGTTCTTCAAAAAAACCCCGTTCGTGTTCATCCTGGGATTTTGGCTCCTTTGGTCCTGCCTGCCCTCTCCTGTTCCCAACTACACTTCCCAGGAAAAAAAAGGAAGAGGGGAAAAAAAAATAATCAGCAGAGAAGTGGTGGTACTGAGAACATCGAAAAGGCCGGACTGACACGTCGTTGCACAGAGCAGTAATTCATCGGTGCCGCACCGACCACACGTTACACCGTCCTGCTGCACGCCACGGACGGCAGCAGCGCCAGGCTCTGTTCTGGAGCGTTCCATAACCCCTTGGGAAGGTTCAGAGCTGAGGAACCCGACCAGGAGGTGCCTGTTTTGCCACACCACTTGCCTCCCACAACAGGCCAGCGAGCTGCCAGGCAAGCCAGCATCCCCTGTCCCTGTCCCGCTTCCTCTGCCCGCGCAGCTTTGGGGCACTCTGCTGCTGCTCTGTGCGGAGCCCTGCCCCGGGACCCTACACGGCCTCTGGCTCTCCCGAGCTTGGGCACTGCGGCACTTGGTGGCACCCACCTCAAGACCCACGTCGAAGGGTCCTGCTCCCAGCAGGGCAGTGGCACCCTGACAGCAGGGCTTACGTCATCTTCCGGCTCCAGCCTGGGACATCGTATAGATGGCAGTGTCCTCCCCTCGCCTCACCCAACCCCTCCAGCCCTGCCTGAGCAGCTCTCAGGGAAGGAAAAGGCATCACGTTTTGGGTGGCAGGAAGCCCAGGCTGGCCACACCGCCCTCCTCGGGAGTCCCAGTTTGCGCTAATTACAACGGCTCTGTACGAGCGCTCCGTGCCCGAGAGATCAGCAGAGGCCAAGGAACTGCAAAAATTGAATCAGATGCAATAACACCTTACATAAGCTTTGGTTAATTATAAACCCAACTCTACTCAAATCCTAGTGACTCCGGTCCTGGTAGCGACACGGCAGAAGATAACTACGGGAACACATTGAACTATTTAGTGGGATTTGACGAGTTCATCCTTCCTGCACTTTGCAAATTGTTAACAAGAAAGGACACATTTGGGGTGGCCCCCTGCCTCCCGCGACCTGGGACTGTTCGAGCAGCTCCAATCACGTCGATCTGATTTAACAGACCGATCGCAAGTGTTGCAGCATGGATTTATGAACTGTGTTTTACCAAAAGATGTAAATCTTTACCAAACAGGATTCTCGGCTACCTTTTGGTTTACCTCCCTCTAAAATCAATGGTAAAACCCTATTTAAAACAGTAATTTTATTTCTACTGGCTGGATAAACTGGGTCCTTTTAAAGACTCTCTTGGCTATCCTCACGCTCCTGGATTAGACAAGCCGGCCTTCATAAACGGTATTTGTTTCTGCCAAAACCCCAACCTGCTTGGTCAGGGAATACACTGAGTTTCTGATAAGCTGGATTATCCATTTTGGAGCCCTTTGAACTAAGGAAATATTAGTCTTCCCGCCCACCCCATAGCGATTGTAACGGGGATCCGAAATAGTGTCACAGAAGTTCACAAATCTACCCGAGAACAGGCTCTAGCCTGTCTGTTCCTCCTGTCTGAGGAAAGCGTTAAACGGACACGATCATCAGCCATACCCTTCCTCTTCTGCCATGGAGACAGCAACGGTCCAGGACAGGTTGGAGACAAAAAGGCACCCCAGCCTTCAAGAGCCAGGAGAGCAGGACACACTGCCGGGGCGCACAAAGGAAAGGCCTTTCAACGCACCGAAAGGCAACAGTGCCAGCCGCAGAGATATGACCAAGGAACAGCCCTATAGAGGAACTTGCAGGGTCACAACCTGGGAAGAATACTCCTACTCTTTCTAGACACTGACAAGTGGTTCACAAGCATCTCTAAAGCCTCTAAGTCCCGCGGGTTTGGGTGTCTCAATAACGTGTGTGCTGGTGCATCAGTAGTGCTTGTAACTCCTGCCCTGCTAAAAGCAAAGCAAACATTCGCCTTCTGTCAGATCGTCTGCTTCTCCTCAGCCTGATGACAGAAGTCCAACCCAGATGGTAATCACAGAGAATACTTCAAAAGCAAAGGCACGTCTCGGAATAACTTTGAAAGAACAACGTAACACTTTCCAATTATAAGCTGAATTTGCTTTAACATTTTTGACCTCATCTCTACTTTTGGCTACTCGGACCTTCGCTGCTGTTCTGCACAGTTAGTGAGGCAAGGAGTATGCGTAGAAAGACAAAAACCAAAGCACACACACCGATGTAATGAGATACTTCCACAACGTATGAAAAAGGTGATGAATTTAAACAGTCTTAATACTGACTTTGTTTTGAAGTGTTAGACTTCATAACTTTAACAGTGTTCTAACAACATTTTTATGCTTTTTTTTAAACAGTGGAACGCACATGCGTACAGTCCTCAGTTACAGCTAGCGTCTCCGAGTCATCACAGGGGGAGCGTTCGGGTTCAGATGCGAGCAGCAGCATCGCAGGGGTCATCCAGCTGACAGACCGGGAGCAGCTATCACCGGATCACAGCATGACCCCCAAGAAGTTACTTGGCTGCTCAGCTCCAGTTTCTCACTTTGTGAAATGGAAATATTAATGTTTAACTGCCTCAGTAAACCAACTATACACACGAATATGGTGCTTCCATGTTAGAAATAGGAGGAGGACACAGGAGCTCCTTCCACCAAGAATCTGACCCTTTGCCATTCCCATCCTCCTAAAAAATGGTCTAGAATGACACAAAAGTGACACAAAGCCTCACAGCGAGGATGATTTGGGGATTTAACTTATCAAAGCAAAGGTCAAAAGTTAACTTGATCACAATCTACAGGTACTTATACAAAGATTGTAGCTAGTAACCAGAGGGCTCCATCTCTTACACAAAGGCAAAACAACTACTAGCAAGTCACAATGCCCAAAGCTGCAAGGAAAGGGCCAGCAGTAACAATCTCCAGATCAAGACTGATGAGCATAAATTTCTGAGATACACACGAGGTCACTGGGTTACCCGCAGGCATCGCTGGCCGGGATCTCACATGCATTCTTTGCTGAGGGGTCAGATTAGACCACTTTAACATATTCTTCCAGCCTCCATCTAGAAAATTAGTTTTCAAACAGCACAAATTGAATTAGAGATCTAAGAGGGCCCCACTCTCCCAGGGCAGGCAATAGGTTAGGAAAAGCTTTGAGACCAAAGCACCAGCATTGGCCGGAATGTGAAGTTTCTGTAGCAACCACTGAAGCCGATAGCTTTAACAGCAGCTCAGCGTGGTTTAAAAATGGTTTTCTTGGGGGTACGTGGGGCAGACAGGATGGAAATCTCTGCCAGAAAGGGGCGGTGAGGAAGGCAGACAGCTGAGGGCAGCCCCGCAGCGCTCCACTTGGTATGGGGGAGGGAGGGACAGGTAGAAGAAAGTACCAAAAGCCTCAGAAGGAGAGGAAAGGTTTCCCACCAGCTGCCTTGCTGCTGGGAATACTCTGCTGCTTCCCCCCAGGCTGCAAGCCGCCTGCCTTCTCTCCCGGTCTGAAAGCCTTGTGTGGCACCGCACAGAGCCTGCTTGTTTTGCCCTTGTCCTCTCTTTACTGCGGGTAAAGGCAGGTGATCAGCACTCACCAAATCCGAACTGCACAGCCTTAGGAACAATTAATCCAGCTGGAAATAACCGCATGAGGTAAATGGTAACGGACAAAGATGGTCTTTTTGGACCCGCAGGTCTTTCAAACAGAGTTTACCAAGCCTAGGAAATCAGAGCCCTGCACTGTTAGTAGCTCTAATGCAACCCCATCACAACTAAAACGACTCCAGCATCCCAGAGCTGCAGTGAGGGGCCCTCTTCTAGATGCATGCCCTGTAAATACAAATAATCCTAAGGAAAAAAAAAAAACAAACGAAACGAAACTTGCCAGGAAGCAGTGCCCAGTTCCCCTGGAACTCCCCTGTGTGATTTAGAACTCAAATATGAACTCGCGTCTTTTACCTCCCGGAGGCCCAACGGAAGCAGTGCCCAGTTCCCCTGGAACTCCCCTGTGTGATTTAGAACTCAAATATGAACTCGCGTCTTTTACCTCCCGGAGGCCCAACAGGCTACTGCAGCCTAGAAGTGCTCCGGAGCAAATACCGGGGAAGATGATGTTGAAACGATGCCCTGCCCGCCGTATCGCATTCCAGACTGTCACATTATTTACTGCAAACATCCATGAACTTACATGTACTCTTATCACCTGATTCAAAGGTAGCTGGCTGCAGGGACCAGAGACAAAAATCACAAACAGGACATTATATGATTTGTTATTTACTTTCCGTCCTTTACTGAAACAGATCCATATCCCACTGGCAAGGCATCCAGTTTGGGTTGGAGTTTGGGTTTTTTTTCTTTTGTAAAAAATTACAAGTTTGTAAAGTCACTTTACGTTGCAAAGTCAACAGTAAATAAGAACAAATTTCAATAAGCGTTGTGTGTCTGACCCATTTAAATGTTCGATCTACTCTTGAGCTCTTAAAGAAACTAATTCAACGTTTTCACACACTGCAATTACAACACTGTGCAAGGAAGAGCTTGGATGGAATCCTGGTGAGGGACGTGACTGTCCCTGCAGCACGTTGGGTCCCATCAAAAAGTTCTAGGAACTATTTCAGATGACATTTATGATGCCAGATCTCTTGTCAAAAATCCTCTCTCTTTCCAAATATTTCACAGAAATCAGTAGAACACAGTTTCTAGGAGGCATTTCAAATCGGCTTCAGTGGAAGCTGGGCACCTACCAGTCATTAGGAGCCAAATTATTACCTTTTGCATTTCTTAGCAACCGACTCTCTAAGGAGATCATGTTTAGCGAGCGTTTGGCCTTTTGGAGCTGTGCTGTTTTGGTCACCAAAGTACCTGGCACAGGTATTTGGATTGCTCACGAAAATGACTGCAGGTGGACTTTAGGGCGTGCAGCAGCGAGGTATCCAAGTGTTACTGAGCACACAGAACAGGAATTATTCTAATTTACCTTGTGTCTTTACCTGGATTTGTCCTAAAGCCAGCAGTTATTAAAATAACTCACTCTCCCGTGCCATAAGGCCACGTTACTGAGAGGGCAATAACATTTTGTGACTGTAAAAAGCACTCTTGACTGCATCTAGTCAGATAAACACAACCAAACTCTCGCATTCCT
>NW_010393442.1:87057-89469 GCF_000710305.1 Buceros rhinoceros silvestris | reverse complement strand
TCTAGTAAGAAAAACACACCCAACCTCTCCCATTCCTGCCTGCGCATGCTAACAAGCCTCGACAAGGGAGGACAGACGCCTCTCCAGCCTACTCAGGAGATGCCCGGTGACTGTCGACCACAACACGCCCTGCACTGCTGCTGTAGCCACACTCCTGTGCTGTGATTTGACCGACGCGTCTCTCAGCAGCAATACCCACTCCAGCAGCCCCCTGTTCCTTCCCCTTGCCCATGTGCTCATCAGTGGCTCCCACGGGCATTATGTTGGTACATTTGCCCATGCCGTTGTGCATTTGGCCAAGTGAGAACTGGCTTGGGTTAAAAACAGCCTCTCAAAAAGGTTTAGTTTTAACGTGGGGCTATTTACAGCCTGGTCCAACCAGCACAGCTCAACTCTACACCAGTAGAAGGGGAATAGAAAGTAAACGGGAGGAGGAGCAAGCTGTCCTGGGGAAGGTTTGCCGGGTCTCCTCCCACAGCTGCACCTTGCCCTCTATCCATCTCGCCGTCACCTAGCCCTAAACTTGCTGTCAAAAGCCAAATGGGAAAACAAAGAGGAGATGCGGATGGTAAATTCTGGGTGATTAAGCTGTTGGTGGTACACAGCAAGATCCCTCTTGCTTCCCGTACAGGAGGGGAATTCAGGCCAAAATCACAAACAGAGATGCTCCCTGCCAGGTACACAGCAAGATCCCTCTTGCTTCCCGTACAGGAGGGGAATTCAGGCCAAAATCACAAACAGAGATGCTCCCTGCCACCCCACCTCACCCCACGCCCTCTGATGCCGGGCCAGTCCTCCCATTCTGCAGAACTATCCAAAGGGGAAACAAAGACAAAGAGCATTAAGAACTCTCTATCTTCAAATTTGCTCTACACTTTACCTCAATTACACTTTTTTCATTAGTTAAACAATGGACAAAGGTGGGGAGAAAGGGATGAAGAGGCCCCAGGTCCGAAACACAAGTACATACAAAAACGAAGACTGCAAGTGACAAAAAAGTTCAATATGTAATTAAAGAATGTTCTCCTCATAGCTCCGATCATTAAGTACGAGCTTCGTTGTTTTTAGGAGTGTTTCACACTGCAAACAAAACCACCCTTGCTCTTAGTCACAGTGATACAACCAGGTGACTTGAAAGATAAAGAAAAAAAGGAATACGTCCACCAGCAAGTGGCACAAGCCTCACCGCGCGCTGTCTGCAGTTCTAACACCTCTGATTTCAGACGGGGGGTGTGTGTGTGTGTGAAGCAAGAGTCAAACTGGGCTGCCTAAAGGAGAAAGAGAATGTAAAGAGGTAGAGTGGAAAGTGAAATATTGACCAAAAGATGAATCAAGGCAGTATTCTCCAATCTGTGGATTGGGAACTGCAGTGGAATGTCCACACAGCCAAGAGGCAGACAACTCACAAGCCCATTTACTTGTGCAAGCAAAATTCATAAAGCTGAGCAAACACAGGCAATAGTCAAAATATAGTCTAGCATTTAGTTTGTGTTTGAAATAACTTTCTGCAGATCTTTTTCCCCTAAGATCTTTGGGAAGCCTTCCCCTAGGGACTGGTAAGGAGTGCTTTAGATCTTGCATTAATAGAAGAGTTTGAGCAGATCATTTAAAAAAAAGAAAGAAAAATGGGTTCTTCAAAGAATGAGATCTTATTATATATAAAACATTGTAGAGAAAGTGAACATTTACACAGGCATAGACCAAGAAAAAGAAATCTGAGTCACTTTGCCTTTTAGCCTTTCCTATTCTTGCATGTTTGTAGGGAGTCAAACTTAGAGAAGACAGTGCAACTGTATTTGGTCTGAAAGCTCCTGCACCTGTAAGCTCCTCAAGATCAAGCTACACAAGTGTAAATCCTCCTCACAAGCTCCAATTTCACAGACTTTTGCAGCTGGAAAAAGACAGCAGTGCTGGTTAGAGGAGTCCTCCCACCACCGCCCCGCACAGCTCCCAGTGCGGCAGCAGGGCTGGCCTCCAGCCTGCTCTGACGGCAGCTCAGACGGCCTTCCTGTTACTGCCCAGTGACGGGAAATGCAGGACGAGTTCCCTGGGTCACTGTGACATGTGGTTTCCCGCACAGGGGCATTCACATCTTTTCAAATGCCAGCAGACGGAAACCACCTCTAGAAAAAACCTTGAGCAGTAGAAAGAGAAATTCCCAAGTGAGGAGAGTGGGCTGAAGTCGATGTACCAGCTGACAGAGCTCAGGACACTGTCCACCACACCACGCCAGCAACAGCTGCACTGACAGACAAAACAGCCCAAGACAGGTTCACTCTCAGAACGGCTTCATTTATGTGTCTTAATCGCAGTCGCTCACCCTAAGAACTACCACAGACTATTGCCGACCCTTTCCACAGGCTCTCGGACGAGGAGTGAAGCCCCCCATGATTTGAGTCAGTGCCTCACGGC
>NW_010393442.1:83646-86959 GCF_000710305.1 Buceros rhinoceros silvestris | reverse complement strand
TTTGAGTCAGTGCCTCACGGCAGGCGCTCTGCTTTATCCACACCAAGCCCAACTTATAGTCATTTAGCCTTTTTTCACTCCCCGTGCTGCAGGGACAACCGCAGCAGCTCCAGCAAGCGTGTTCCCTTCTCTTACAAAAGGGACACACTTGCAGTTAAACTAAGGGGAAAATCAAACACAAGTGAAACTGGCCTGACCCTTCTCTCATTGATTACATTTCAGTCCTTCCAAGAGACAGGGAAGTGTCAGTCATAGCTGGTTCTTGCACACCATTCAGATGAAACACAGCCCTGGACATCCCACTCGTCTCTGCTTCCAGCCCCACCAGCCTCCCTCAGCCGTTCTGGAGCTGCTAAAGCACACCACAACTCCACCTGCAGCTCCTTCACCACCCCCAGGGTGAGAACGGGGCAAGAACGGGCTGGTTCTAATGCCAGAGAATCCCACCTGACTGCTTTTGCCCGTTCACCACTGAACTGCCCGCAGAGCTCAGCCTCTGATTCAGATCACACATAGGAGCCCACCTGAGTCATACAGCAATGCAGACAGATCCAGAGCTGGGCGTTCAAACTTTACTACAACGTCTGTATCTTGAGATGCAATCTTGCTTTCATTAACTCCTCTTTATTTTATTTTTCTGACAAAAATAATAGTTAAAAATAACCCCATTCATCAACACAGTGAAGTGTGATGGGAGGCTAGTTTCTTCTACAAGAAGAGAGACTGAAGACTCCATCCAGTTTAACTATAGTAGAGCCTTCACATGTTTTAGTATTGTACAAAATTCTTTCATCGCACACCAGTAAATTAATTTCATAACAATACAGTAACAGTCCTTATCTTTACTGCATTTTAGCCTACCAGAGAGCTCACAAAACATGGGGCACCTTCTATTTAGCAGTGATGACTAGAAAACTTTATTTCCCCCCCTCCCAGAATCAAGCATGGACTTTTCACTTGAACAAGGTCCAAGACAACAGAAGCCCAACTGAAACCTCTGTCTGCTACTCCTGGAAATTCTCCTGAAAGGTTCCAAAATTAAGTCAACTTTTTCAACACAGGCCCAGTTTCACCAGGCTCTTCACAAAGCACTCATACGTGCAAACGGTGCTGTCACCCCCCTTCAACCCATCCCTGACGCTGCCACCTCCCGACCGGCCGCACCGCTCGCTGCCCCACCTGCATTTCTGCCGCAGAGAGCCTCGCAGACCCACCTCGGGACAGGGACAGGAGCACATCTTCAGCCCAAACCTCCTCCTGCTCTGAGGGCCTGGCAAAGGACTGGCTCAGTCCCCTCCCGGCCATCACAGCTCTAACTGGCCCCAGCTGCTGCTGCTGGCTCCAGCCAACCCCGCACTGATGCTTAACAGCCTGCACCTGCCTCCGGAGCAGCGCTGGTCCCCTCCGCCCCACCTGGAGGCAACACCTGCCAGGGTGGAGAATTGCTGCTGGTGGTAAAAAAGAGTTTGAGTCCCACAGCAATGCCTAGGTGGGGAAAACAGCTTTGTGCATGTGAATTTTGAACAGTAAATTGTTAAGTCACCGCACTTAAAACAAGGACACAGCGTCTCTGTCGCACGCAGGGTGCGGGGTGGCGGTGAGCACAGCACGTTCAGGTGATGTGCTATGCAGGGCATTTGGGGGGGAAAAACTTCAGGGAGGAAAAGGCCGTGCAGCGTCTTTTCACGAAGAATCAACTCTTGTTTTGTAAGCCCCATCTTGAACATCTCTCTTGGCTCCGTGTAACTCACACGGAGTGCTGCAGCCATGCCCCTCTGCGCCTTCCTCTGTTCTCCAGATGAGTAAAATGGACTTTGGGGCAAAAAACCTACCCCGTGAGCTAAAAACGTAGATCCCCACACGGCGGGCTGCTGCGCTGCCGGTAACACAGCTATCAGCAGAGAACACCGTGCACTGTTTCAAGCAGCCGCGTTGCTTTATTACCCATCAATCACATCTGAACTTGCAGCAGCTTTTCGAATGGGGAACGTGAGTCACGTTCAGCAGAGCTGTGAAGATGGTTCTTCAGTCACAGGACAGTCATCGAATGGTCATTACAGTACTATGGTTTTCACTGCCGTGGCACGGTGTGGGCGTGAAAGAACAAGAAAACTTCATGCTCGGGGCAGAGAGAAAACCGTGAGAGAGGAAACCCAGGGCATAGAAAATGAACCTGCACATTTCTAGGGTGGATGATGCTGTGGGTGTTTCATGGACAGAATAGAGGCACCTGGGTCTAAGTGAGGACTGCTAGATTTTGGTTCTTACAAACCGTCTCTCTACAGGTAGCACTCTCCTCCAGAAACAGAAAGACGTGGCACCTGAACCCACGCTGTCAGACACTGGGAGGTGCCCGTACAGATTGCTGAGGAGAAACTCTGGGTTGCCGCAGAGCAGGCAAACGGATGCTCACTTTGCCACTCCTAATTATCACTGCACAACACACACACGACAGGGATGACAATACATGTTTTTGAAAACATACCACCATAGCAGATGTCAGCCCTTCTCTTCCATTGTGCTTACGCCTATTGTAGAGCCAACAATGAAATCATCTGTCACTTTGGCTATCCTCAGGAAAGGGAGTTGTATATATTCATGCTGACACGCCAAGCAACAAGTAAACTGGATGGATATCAGCAGTATTAAAACTTACGATAAGAGGAAAAATACACACTTCTAGACCCTTGTAAAAAATTTCCTTCTTTTTATAGCTGTCAAGTTTCAACTGGCCAGAGAAAAGCACAGGATTGGAAAAAAAATTAAAAAGGGACATGACCAGCAGCACACTGGGGAAGACGCAGGACTAAATCCTGGCTAGATGCCTTCAAGTACTGCAGTCCAGATAACGTCGCTGAGGCCTCGCTTACTCAATCCAGCGAGCTCGCAGGGCTCTAGCAAGCACACCACTCCTTTACTTTCCCAGCGCAGGAACACCACCAGTAACTCCAACAATGGACATGCCCAACTCTGCCAGTGACCTGGGGCTGTCAAGCAAGCACATGCTCATCCTCACGCTGCCCCACTGCCCCCAGGCTCCCTTGCCTCACGGCAGGAGGGGATGGTTCCGATGCTCCAGGGAGGCGAGGCAGGGCAGGCTGAAAACCAAGACACTCAAACCATGCAGAGCTCAGAGGAAGCCGCCCCTGGGCTCCCCCCAGCAGCGCAGACTGGCAGAGGGAATAGCCTCGGGAAACCAGAAAGGAGACCAAGGGCCAGGACTCTTCCCATCCTCTCCCAGCCCAGGGTGAGAGAATAGCCTTTGCCTCATCTCACAGTCTCAGCCGGAAAGAAGCAGCCGAGTGCTGCCCTA
>NW_010393442.1:81982-83576 GCF_000710305.1 Buceros rhinoceros silvestris | reverse complement strand
GTAGCAGCAGAGTGCTGCCTTATTCCAGGAGCTCCGGGGAAGAGGGGATGAAACGGTCCCTCCTCTAACACGCTTGGTTGCTTTTTTGAGGGTTCTGGAGTATTTTCAGCACAAGCCTATTAGGACCTGAGACTTTCTGGACTCCGAGTTGCAAGTTTGAGGAGTCACCCTAGCAGGAAATTTCGTCTGGTCTGTTTTTTATTTACACGATATACAGTACCACCAGAGAACAAAATCCCCACAAGGTGGTTTTTCTCGAGTAGTTGCAGTATTAATATGGATTTCTTAATTAGGGGTAAGTTCACAAGGCCAATCAATTCATCTCTTTCCACTGTGAATCTAAACCCACATTTCTCATCTCCAAAGAACAGCAGAGGACTGATCAGCCGTCACAGCAGCTGCTGACAAAACCACAAGTATCTGGAGTAATTTCCCCCCCCTGTTCACAGAGATCATACATTTTTGCCAAATCAAAGAGATGAATCACTTCAGCAACTCGTTTCGCTCACCCTGGGCCTGCCATCTGGGACCATTTTGCAGGCTAGGAGAGCTGTGGTTTACAGCCTGGGGGATACGAACTCCATCGCTGCATCCCAAGGTTTGGAACTTTCAAAGCACAACACCGGGCGTCTGTTCTCTCAGGATGCGTTTTGGCAGATGGCGGTAGCCAAGGAAATTCTCCCGGCCTTCCCCCTCCATTAAATGTTGGCTGGTGGGTAACTGGTGCCCAGTGTTTATATACAGTTGGTAGTATCGTCATTGTTCTGTGCTCCTGTAATGGAACAATTTCTTCTCTGCTCCTGCTGTGAATGACACTGAATGAACTGTATTATCTTAGCCAGAGTCACAGCAGGCACTGGGTTAACGGGTAAAACTGTCCAGCACTGGAGCAAATCTCACCCAACAGCTCAATCTCCAGCTGTTGACATGAACTGGAGAAAATAAATAGAAAGGATGAGGGAAGGGACAAAATTAGGTTGAAGGGAAAAGAAATTAATAGTATCAGTGGGAAGACAGCCCGAAATGGACGAAAACCCAAGCGAGGCACACGTAGGACAGTCAGAGAGCGCTTCTGTAAGTAACTTTTGAATTTCCACATTATTGGGAAGGGACTGCAAATTCCTTAGCGTTTTGGCAGAGCTCTTCGAAGAATTCCACGCTGTGCATGCCTCCACTCCAGTGGATCTGAGTACTCACTTCCCTGCTGAGACCTGAGGATGCCGTGCACCTCACAGACTGGGCTCTCACTTCCCTTGCTGTAAACCACTGGGTGTGAGCTCCCGCATCGTATCCGCCAGGGCTGGAGCTGAGCTGTGAGCTATCAAATTGCCCTACCAATTTTCCCTGAAAACTGTGGGCTTTCTTACTAGTCCTTTTTAAAAAAAAAATTCTCCTTTCAAGAACTTAATCTTCTACCTCATTTGAACTGCTACTTCTGCAGCGACTCCATCCTCCGATTCATCGTGCCAGCACCAATTCCACGACAGGGCAACACCCCACCGATTCCCCAGCATGACTTTCTGCAGCACTGGATTATCCTTTAAGTTACTTCTGACCTTTGCAGTGGTGTCCCCAGAGCCTGTTAAGAAGTGGT
>NW_010393442.1:78527-81784 GCF_000710305.1 Buceros rhinoceros silvestris | reverse complement strand
TCTTTCCTCTTTCTCCCACCTCGCCATTCCCAGTTCCACAACCACACCACCTGCTTATGAACTAATTCAGCCTTCTAAAATGGCAGAGAACTGGCTCAGGAAAACAAGTGAGTTGTTTCCTCTCAGGCTAGCAAGCTGGATTGTCTCAGAAGAGGTCAGGCCATTGCCAAAGCCAGCACAAAGCCAGCAGCAGGAACCCCACGCAGCAGGAAGGGAAACTGCCCTCTGCGCAGCAGAGCGTGCCGAACAGGCTCCCCACACTGCCAACAAGAGAGCGGTGCCGACCTGCACCATTTCCCATGAGCGTTCAGGGACCGCGAAGCGGAGAGGAGGAACAGGGTGCAGCACCTAGCACCCTCGAGCCTGGCTCACAGTGCCCACCACGCTGGGATCATGCGGCTGAGAGCTGGGAGAGGTGGCTTGAACCACCCCCCTTCTGCCACCACGGGCCGACGGGCGGCCTTAGCTATCGCAGCACACTGGAAACACAAAGACCTTACAGGCTACAGAGGTTTGGCAAAGGTCCCCTTTCGCCAGCTTGGTCTACCAGCAGCATCATCCTGTTTGGAAACACGGAGCACTCAGGGTGGAAGCCCGAGTGTTATGAATTAAAATACACTCTGAAATTAAAATGCACTCTGAAAATGTTTGCTTTAGCATCATTCTACGTGGTATTAATCGGTTGTTAAACAGATCTCGTTTGGTTGCATTGTTTTGCTTTAGTGCCTTTGACGTATGAGAAGTTTTTCTTGCACTGCTGAAGGCAGGGGAAGGACAGCGCTGACAAACCCGGGCTGTCCATTCGCTGCACCATGGCGGCACCGGGCTAACAGCCACAGGCGGCTCCGTACTGGAATTCTGTGCTGGACGACCTCTCTACCTTTTGTTGACATTTCCATCATGAAGAAACACGCGTATTTTGCCTGTGTGAGGACACACACAACCAATAGCAGAGGTTCATTCTATTTGATATTTCACCTCTTTACCACACCGCAGCTTGGATTTCCTGCCGTGTTCCAAAACACTGTACTACTGGATTTAAAAATCACGCCCTTCCCTTGAAAGCGCTGAACATGAGAGCCTTCTGAAGGCACCTCTGGGACGGAGGTGGTGGCCGAGTGGTGATCCTCATGGAAGGGACCACGTGGTGTATTTTCCATGGACACAATGATCTTGGGGGTTTTAATTAGATGGGCTTCCAACGTAGGTCCAACTGTGTATAAACACCCTGGAGTAGCTTTAAACCAGATCACTCTTCACTCCCAGCGATGCAATCAGTGGCGACGTGGAGTTCTCAGCTGACTGCAAACTCCCCTCCCTCGGGCACCAGACAAACGGTTGAACGTGAGGCTGCAGTGCTGAGGGCACGGTGCCCACGCAAGCTCTTAAAAGCAGCTTCGGCCTGACGCCTTTGAAGCACAGACATCCACTTCGAATTCTTGTTCCCTCCTACACTCAGCTTCTATCCACGACTCAGTTTCCTCACCTTTCAGCAATCGTTCTCTTTCATCACTGGAAACCTCTCCTGTTCCAAAAGGACTTTTCACTTTGGGCTGCCACTGTGTTTTCTCTTTTCCATTCTCACCTACTTGCTCCTCAACCCTCCTGCCACCACTAAAACCACCATCCTGTCCTTCCAGGCGGGAATCCCTCCAACGACTTCCTGCTTCATGCCAGAGCAAGCTTAAACGGTGTGTCCACTCTCCCGGCACTGCACGGTCGCTGCCTGCAAGCGCCCGATAGCGAGCTAACGAGGAGCTCCCGCACGACGGCCGCGTCTGCTTTACGTATTTCCCCAGGAGCTCACTGAAGGAGGGTGTTTTCCCAGCCACTTGGCAGGAGGTGGCCTCAGCGCTTTCCCCACAATCAGCAGGGCATCTCAAGGTCTTGCATTCTTCTACTTCCAGATTCTCTCACTGAGGAAAGCATGTTTACTGCTAAGTCCAATTTTGCTTTAGTAATGTATGGTTTCCAGCAGAATTCCTGGAATCTGCTGTTTACAAGCAGGGTCAGAGGTTATGGAAATACTTCCAATTTGCAAGTAAGTGATATACCAGCAGGATTTTAGCTCACGTGTAGCGTCTAAACTACACGGCAACTGCGTTTTTACTGGCGTTGATAACCTCCCTGGCTCTGAAATCAACGTGCTCAGTTGCGTGGGTGGTTCAAACTAGACAGGTCTGTAAATGAAAATTAATACTGTCCACTGCTTTTCATCACCCAGAGTCTTCTCCCAGTGCAGGCAGGAATATTAACCAGAACAAAAACATCAGTCAAGCTCTCGATATTTGAATATTGCATCTCACCCTAAGCAGGCAAATGAGACAAAGGACAATGTGGCTGAGATGAGCACCCTGACAGTTCACCTCTTGGAACGGGCTTCTCGGGCTTTCAGCAAGGACGTACTGAGAGGATGTTTATGTCAGCTGACTTCTTCTGGAGGAAGGAGATTTCTCTGGTGTTATAAAGTCTGATGGTTTAACGCCGCTTTTGTAGCCTTTTAACTATGGTGTTTGCAGTTTCCCATAGTGTTTCGTGGTGACAGCTGCTTAAAAAGTTGGTCCTATATTTCAAATTGGAAAAACGTGGAAAAAAAAAAATCTGCTCTAGAACAGCAGTTTTCCAGCGAGATTCCTGCGCTCTGGGAGGACTGATCCTGGGGTTTCCCAGGGCCTCACCTCAGCAGCTAGTAGGGGTGTTTGATGGATTTGCCACAACCTCGTACTTCAGTGGAGCAGCGTCCTGAACCGTGAACAGGCTGCACAGAAGCAGAATTCCGGATCTAGAAAGCTCAGCTCCTGTCCGCTGCAGAAGTGGAAGAGTGCAGTTGCAATGCACCAGCACGTCAGGGGTTAGCGTATCATTTAATCAAGGAAAAGATGTCTGCACATTATTCCAACAAGTAAAGTATAAAGGTCTTAAGCTTGCTTCTAAACAGGACAGTGATCCCCACCCTAACATAAACATTTACCTAAGTGAGATTTGCATAATCTCTTTGACCCTCAATCTGCACCTAAATCAACCACATCATTATTTAGAAAAATGTGCCTCCATGAGCCTGATATCTTTGCCTACTTCTCACTGCTCATTAACCAAAAATCAACAGCAGATGTTCTTTTTGATGTACCAAAGGCTCTGAGTAAATAGCCTCCCTAGGACACAGAGGTTCTCAAACTTTGCCTGGGTGTGACCATGTTTCAATGAAAAGCTCATCCCATTGTAAAACCAAAAACCCGCCTCCCTCAGGCACCAGCTAC
>NW_010393442.1:67615-78382 GCF_000710305.1 Buceros rhinoceros silvestris | reverse complement strand
TTCCGGCTTAGCGGCTGAAGAGAGGAACGCGGGGGGCTCCAAGCAGCCATGACGGCTCTTCACAGGAGACCACCAGCAGGTATTTAGTGAAGCACGGTCTGAACCCACCTTGTGCTCAGAAACGCCCCTGCCTAGCTTCGCCCACGCTCTATTTCCTAGCACTGCTGCTGACTTTATACCAATGCAGTGAGAAGTAAATCACCGTTGCAGCACCTAGTTTCATCAGCTTCCGACTGGTCAAACGGCCGCAACAGCACCTCTCCCTTTGCCTGATTTCCACGTCAAAGAAAAACAGGAGGTTGCTCAGGGAACTGCATTAATTTTGTTTCCCACACGACAGCTCAAGGAACAAGCGTGTTTCTGACGTTCAGACGCACTGCTCTGGGTTGGTGTTCCGGTCTCTCCCTCTCTGTAACTGTCACCGTCCGACAAGACGTATCTGAGCAGGGATGTGTTTATTGTCACTCAAGGAATATCTGGCCTATTCCTAAAATGTTATCAAGGGTACAGCTGTGTAAGGTGACCAAACCAACCTCCAGCTTGTGTATGCCAGAAGCATGTTCTCCACCTTCTGCCTCGCGGCACCAATCCTGGATGCACGGCACCTTTGTCTTAACAAGAGCAGAGAAATGCGAACGTACATTGGCACAGACGAGCATCAGCCGGGCAGTGACTCGCTGTTACCAGCAGCTTCAGTCTTATCATCGTGCTACCTCCTGTAGTACATAAGACACTAGACTGAACTGGTGGTACTGGGTGGTGATGACAAGTGTACGCAATGCTCAATTCAGTTCTCAATCCAGTGCCCAAATCAGCGATAGACTCCAGGTCATTCGCTTTCTTCCTAACTCATTTTTTTCCAAGGATTAAACATGTGTGTACAAACATGAAAGTTCTTTAATGCTTTTCCAAATTTTGGACAGCCTTGCATAACCATTTCACAATATTTATAGTGGCAGCTTGCGTTCCACCTCAGGCTGCTGCAGCCTCCTGCTTCCACAGCAAGGATGAGGTAAAGGGGAAGATGGAGTGAAAAACTATTTTGGCATGTATGTACATTTTCCCAACGCACTAAGAAAACGTTTATCTTTCCCCCCTTCAGTGTAGCTACCAGGTCAAAAGAAGGGATATTCGAGAGCCCAGTAAAAGCCTGTAATGATAGCAGGGGAGTGGAACACATCCTGGGTCTGGATTTTGGAAAAATATTCCTTGTGTGCAACGCTCTAATAAGCAAGCGATGGACAAACAGTCTAAACACAGCTATCTATGGAAGAGCAGGAAAACCATCCTGAGGGGGCAACCGCCAAAGGTTTACTGCTACGAGGGAAGCCTCCACTAAGGCAGCATTTTGCACTGGTGAAACTCCTATTTAACCTATTTTCCTTTATGCCCCAATCGGGCAGAACCAATTTTCACTATGACTGGAGAATCTAACAAGAGCATGCACAGTAGATTTACAACTGATGCTAACCCGGGAAGGCCTGTGAAATAACTGAGAACAGACTCCGGTTAAGAAAAAAAAGTGTAAAAATGCAACAGAAAACACCCTAGTCATTGTAATAATCCACGCTGCATCCACATACTGAGTATCACACACAATTACCCGCCCTGTGTGCAAAAGGGATACAGTAAAATCAGAAAAGATTCAGAGAACGTTGACATAGGTGACCAAAAATATGGGGTGTGTCTTCATGAAACCTTTTTTTACAGACGGGGGAGACTTTCCAGTCTGGAAAAGAGCTGGCTGAGGAAGGATGTGTCAGTGACCTCTAAAATTCTGAGTGGCATGAAAAAGGTGAAGAGCACATGGTTATTTCTCTTCCTTCAAAGAAAGACCCAGGCAGCATAAAATGGGTCAGAACAAACAAAAGGAGGTAATTTTTAACATGATGATTAGTTGAGCTCTGCAGCTCTTTATCACCGAATGTTTTGCATGCCAGGAGTTGACACCGTTCAAAAAACCCACCAACCAAAAGAAAGCGAATTCAGCGATATTCAGTATAATAAAGACAGACCCATCTCCTGGACTCAAAGAGCTGCAAGCCGAATCCCGGCTCGTACCTTCTCCTGGTTCTCAGGTTTGTCCACAGGTGTTTTCTTTTTGCTGCACTTTTATACTGCCATAGCTGTAATCGAAGCTGACGTCTTGATTTCCAATCGGTGCCCACTGAAACACTACGAAATACTGAAATATTTCAGCAATGACATATTGACAGATTAAGTTAAATAACTTAATGAGCTCCATGACCCTAATTAGTTAAACTTACCCGTACTATTAATCCCTCTAATCAATTCAGTTAAAGGCTGAAGCAGCCTCAAGTGCTTCTACACACGGTCGCGAGTTTGAACGATGCAGCCAAGCAGAATGCTGGGACCAGTTATGACCGTTACGGAGCTGGGGGGCAGAAAAGGTCTGTACACTCACCCGCTCGCTGCTTTCCGTGTACACGTTGTGTTGCCCAAGATAAAGCGTGTTCGCGTACCGTTACCTGTGTTTAGTGCTTCGCGGATGAGGCTCCTGTTAGCAAATCCTTCACGTGCAAAATATCCACTCCTAAAAGACAAGCTCGCGGTATTTTGTACAACATGTAACAGGAAAAATATTCATCCTTCATCTTTCTTTCTTCCTCATTAGGAAATACTCAGGAAAACTTTGGGGAAAAAAATAAGATTTAACATCATTGTATTTATTAGGTTCCGAAACAATACACATTCACATCCTTTTGAATACAGTACATTTGGCACAGTAATAATGTTTACGATGAAATAACACTAATGAATGGCAAGAGATTCAAATTACATCCATAAGAAAAAAATTCTGTACAAATAAATCCTCACAATAAAAAAAAACCTACCCCCCAACTGAATACATTTTCTATTTAGCCAGAACTATTCTGCACATAATTTAAAAAGAGGTACTTTGTAAGCCTTTTTTTGGAGAGAATTGTTTTTCAGCCTATGGAGAAAAATGTGTTTCCGTTTTTTTAATAAAGTCTATTTGGGAGGAAAAACAAGAAACAATGGATTCTTTATAATAATAATTATTATTAATAATCTTTTTGGCATTTTGCACTCATTTTACAAAGAAGAAACAGGAAAGATTTTACAGAACAGGCAGAAATGTAACAGAATGTCCATTTTAAAGAGTTATCTTTAGAAAATGTTCAAGGTAACAGACAAACCTTCTGATGTAAACCCAATGCAAAGGATCTAACTATTTATATTGCAGAAATATCTGCCCATGCAGAAGTTTTTCTCTCCTTCACTTTTCTCTTAGCATCCTACCAAACACTGCAGGTGCTGAGGCCTCTTGAAATACAAACACTTGCTACTCATCTTCACGTTAGAAATGGGAACCCAGGGAGTTTGCTTACAAGAGCTTCGTGGGAGGCTTTTATTCCTTCCGAATCAACGCTCCACGTTCCGCGCAGAGGCCTCTGGTACGCACAGGGCGCGCTCGCCCGGAACGCCTCTCCCTGGCCAGGCTACTCACCCGGGGGAGAGCAGCTCAGCGCTGCCATCACTGCTGGCCTGCATGTCAAAAGCTAACCGTGACGAGAAAGCAGGGCGCGCTCGCCCGGAACGCCTCTCCCTGGCCAGGCTACTCACCCGGGGGAGAGCAGCTCAGCGCTGCCATCACTGCTGGCCTGCATGTAAAAAGCTAACCGGGACGAGAAAGAAACCGAGCCAGTGGCGCGACACAAACTGATGGGCACTTCTACAATATAGTTCTAAAAGAGAGAGAAATTCAAACGTTGAGATGATGCGATCGGTACGATGTTTCTGTGCTGGTACTCAGCTCCAGAAGCTAGTCTTTTCCCAGTACAAAAGATTACTGAAGATAAATTAAATTAAACTAAAGGCTTGATCCATTATTACACCTGTAGGCCAGACAACACATTAATTGATATATCATAATATTTAATATTTTGAAATCATCGTAAGAATATATATAATAATTACACCTGAGTTTTAAAAACAAAACAAAATGGAACTGAATGTTGTCATCAGCAACCGGCTATGAGCAGCCAGAGGCAAAACCGACACAACCTCGTCTGCTCGAGACCCAGAACCTCTCCTAAAGCCAATGAGCCACGCCTTGCCCACCGTGGTCTGTAACACTCCTTTCTCTTTCCGAGCTCTATCATGTCATAATAGAGTTGAAGAGAACTATACAAGAGATCTAGTATAGCTTAATATATGTCTACATCTTTATAACAAAAACCTCATCTCTCTGACAGGAACTTGAACCAATACACATACAAGAGTATTGCACATGGACATTATTATAATTATTCTTTCATAGACTAACATTTTAATAGTATGCCTGAACATGCAGCAGTTGATACCTCTATATTCAATGAATTCCACAGGCCTTGCAGCAAACACTATATACAAAATCTCACCTGTACAAAAGGCAAAAAAGCTTCTTTAGTGCCACTTTGCCAATCACAAGTATATATATTTTTGTGCAGCTGGAAATCCATGTGCAATAATTAAAATGGATTCCAACGACCGCTCACTCAGTCCAGTAAAATAGATAATAAAATGACCTCAGCGATACATGTACACAAAAAAAAAAAAAACCCCAACAAAAAACAACCCAAAACCCAGCCAAACCACAGGGTACTCCTGGAAATATAAGTACATAACACTGGTAGCGTATCTACAGGAGGTAACTTCACATTAGCCGTATTGTCCACATGAGTTACCGTTTCAATTCAGACACAGGAAAATGCCATTTACAACTCTCAGTAACGTCAGTTGGTGAATGTTTCAGCTTCAGTTTTTTAACACGCTTCCACGTAATACACGTGTAGCCTTAGTTTGTGTCTTCTAAGAGCAGGTTTCTCCTTAGGTTTTAAATGTAAAAAACAAACACAGTAGTATTATGGTTTTGTAAAAGTGTGCAAAAGTAACACACTGCTGAGAAAATAAATATAAATAAGAAATTATATACCAACTTAGCTACAATGGAAAAGGCAAATTTATAATGTTTATAATTAATTTTTTCAATTTTTGTAAAATTAACTGTAAACATTTACAAGCTTGCCATCACATTAACGGTTTATTTAAATGGATATTGAATTTGGTAACATGGATAGTACACCCAATCGCCTGAAGAACTGTAGAACGCCTCTACCTAGACCTGTTGAAGTACTATAGGCTTTTCAGTCTTTAGCCCTTTAATAACTATCCATATAATATCTATTTCTTGCTTTAAATAAGATTTCAGTTACCTTTGTGACTCTTCTTATTCCTAAGAGTTTTTTGTAAATTGTATGAGGAACTTCATGAAAGCCTTAACTGATGCGCTTCTGTTTCGGGAGAGCTTTGCTCTACGTTTGTACCTCACCGCACGAAACGCCTGATCGAGGATTACTCCTCCAGGACGGCAGACGACTTCGCTCACCAAACAGCGACTCAGTACTTATTTGTTCCACATCAGATACAGATCTCGCCATCACCACCAGCGCAGATGAAACGGGTCTCACCTCCTCAGCTTACATACACACGACGATTACAGAACGTGATCTGCTAAATGGCTTTTAATAGCACGGCTTCATTTTCCATGGAAAAGGTGCACTTTTGTCCTCGGGGAGATCTTAGGAATAAAAGTTGCAAATATACGGCAGTGTGTTACATCTACAATTTTTGATACAAAATTATTCTGCATCGCTTTGTGAGACAGAAATTAAGAGTGCTTTCAGGTCAGGAGATTAAAGGAAAAACAATAAATATATACTTTAACTGGGGATATGGGCTCAGGGGAAGAGAAGTAGTTCTTGATCTACTGAGTCTCAGTAATGTGACGATCTCTTCAGAATCACTTCTTGCAGCATCATTCATCTGTCAGCCTAATGTTGTCTATTGCAGTAGTTCTTCTCCAAAATAAGAGAACCCTTTAAATTCTTCTTGATTGATTTGTTTTATAATTGTCTCATCCACTAGCGTTAATACTGGTTCTTCTCGTGTAAAGTCTTGATCAAAGTTATTTACATCCCTTTTGGTTTTCTGAGAAGAAAAATACAAATAAGGTGAATGGTAAAACAGCACAGCAACACAAACGGTGCTCTCCCCGCTCTCCATCCCCCCGCAAAAGGCTGAATTTTCTGCAATGACTGAAAGAAAAGAGGAGCTACTTCACACAAAGAATAACAGATGTATGAGAGAAGCTACGGGAGCAAGTACTAGAAATGAGCTCGGGAGAGGCCACAGAAGCAGAACTAGAAATGGGCTCGCAGAGACTCGGGGTCTCCGACAGGCGAAGGACCAGCAGTATGATGAGAAAGCAGGAAGCTGAGAGTAGGACTAGTTTCAAAAGGGCTTTGGGCATACTAGGTGGTTCAGCTTTTCCTCTTCGATCTGAACACAGTATCTCACTTCAGAGGCACAGAGTGAACAGATTTAATCGATCTCCCCGCACTAGAATCTACGCTTTCAACTCTAAGTTAACTGTTTCTTTCTATCGAACTACACGCTGCTTTCAGATACAGACCCCCCAAGAGCTCTCTGTCCAAGACCCCCGAGCTCCACACGGACAGCTCAGATTTCCCAGTGCAGCTGAATGCCATTCAGAGCACCACGGCAAAGCACAAAATTCTGGCTCCCGAGGAACACGCCTCAGAACTCCGCTGTATTTCAGGGGCAGTAGGGTTTCCCCGTGGAAGCCTAAAGCATCTTGCTCTTTCAGAGAAGCCGGACCAACGAAGTGCAACTCTACATCTTCTGGTTGGGATAAGGTGTATTATCCCTTGGGAAGGCAGACTCGTCATCCTCAGGACGCTCAACAGCGACTGTCTGTGACCACCTACATGTAAATAAACTTAAGGCCACAGGGGAAAACCATCCCCACGGTCACTCCCTCAAGAGACGCACTGTCCTTGTCTTCCACGTTAGCAGCATATTTCAGGCACGTACAGGTTCAGGGAACTGCAGCTAGCGTTTTTCTTTGCGCTGTCTCTTTTCTCTGTTTCATTACATCTAATAGTCACCGGAGTGATGCTTAGTGGAGGCGTGCTGACACGCTGAAAACTGGCTTTGTGTCCATCCCGCACCGTCCGAGACCAAGATCATTCCAGACACAGAATAGCTATCTGACTTGCAAAGGAAAATGATAAAATCGTGAAGTGACACAGCATGGAGTACGTGAACGACTCCGAACAGGAAACAAGCCTCCTTTCCATGTAGGTAAATTGTCCTATAAAATAGATATATATTTTCCTCATCAGCTCCACTCAGGTGCTAAAACAAATCGTTTTCTTTCTCGCAACCATAAAACAGTGACAGCAACCCTCGCCCACGTTGTTTGTGAGAACTTTACAGATAAGGAATAAAGGTCTGTAGGAACGCGAGAGTCCGTCAATGTAAACCAAATTCTCTCTAAGCGCCGGCAATCAAAAATCCTCTATCTACAAAATCCCATTGAAAGGGATGAAATATGGACTTCATGAATGTTTACATTGTTCACATTTGTAGTATTTACTTCATACATAAAGACTGGACATAAGGTGTATGTGATCGCTATACTCTAAACTGCATAGAGCACGAGGGACGTGGCTTTGGGCTTCATGTTTTTTCCCAGTCATTTGGGCAAGTACTGAAAGTAAGAATGAAATTCCATGTGAATTTTTCATTGCAGCTATGTCTTCTTGTTCCCCATGTCCTACCACTGTCTTCTCACACACTCATACCATGAATTTGCTCCCAGAATAGTCACTAAAGCAGAAGAAGGTGAGTGAATAGTTGAAGAAAGTAAAATTCAAATTCAGAACTGCAGTTACATGCAAGAGAAACGTGACTACACTCACACTGTAACCACTAGCTATCCAGGGCAACTAGACTCTGGACTAGCTGAGAACAAATACAATATATTTGATTTTTGTGTTTTCATACTGAACGTATTTGTGAAGAGAGTTATTTCCTTGCTGAAGCTAAAAGAGTAAGATGACAAATTCCTCAAAGCCCATCCAGGCAATGAATTCCCAATGGCAGCTTCTTCCAGAAAACCATCGCTAGGATTTGTGGAGGTGTTAGTGAACGAGAGTGCAGATGAGTACATCTGAAAAACTGCCCCAACATCAGCCTAACTAAATCACATTGATTAAACCCAGCTGTACCTCCAGTAGAACTTCAGATCACAAACACTTCTGAAACATCAGCCAAAGGTGTTTGCTCAGATTTAAAAGCTCAGCTTGTCCTAAAATATGTCTGAGACCGAAGGAGGAAATAGAAGGTTTTATTTTCTCAGATTTATAAACAATTCCATGTCTTTTTGGCAGCATAGATGTAAATCACCAAATTTATGAACAGGGCGAGCATGGAGCAATCAATCAAAGAGTGCAAGGATATGCCAGCAAGCCTCTGACTCAACCAACTGATGAAGCGAGATTAAATAAATCTCAGGGAACAAAAGCATGTGGTTTAAGCCATACAAGAGGTATACACACAAAAGGGAGAGCTCATAACAAGTGCTGCTCTTCAACAGAAAGATTTATTTGAGAAGCCCTCCTTAGCAACTCAGACGCTTTCTTCCTGAAGCTCTGACTCTTTTCCAAGGGCCCATCTGCTAAGAGGAAACAGGTCTGGCCACATTTCTGTCCTGTTGCTCTTTTAATGGCCTCGCTCTGTGAGGAGTCTGCAAGCGTGGACTAACAGATCGCTGTAGCACGAGGGCTCAGGACGGGGCGGTGAAGGGCTGTGGCTGTCTCCTAGCAGAGAAGCTGAGAAAAGAATGATCCGCAAGGTAAGAAGAGGACATGAATGAAACTGAGCGCAGCTCATTACCCAACTTCAAAAAAATCATGAAGAAAAGAGGAAAAACATTTAGATTGGCTGGCAAACACATCATTAAAAATGCAGTAATTGAGTGGGTGGGATTCTGTTTGTTCAGCCTGCAGCTCCCGAGACGTTGGGACGTGCTATTTTTAACTTTCCAATTTTTTTCCAAGTAAGACTTTGCAATTTCAGATGACTGAAGAAACTAAGGCTACTACGAGAAAATGGTTAATCTTTTTTTTCTTCTTCTTCTTTTCAAGCAGTGTGAATGCTTCATGGGTCTCCTGCCTGAAACAGAACCCCCTGAATGACCTACTACCCATCAAGGATGACAACTTTAAAGTCAAAGTCACATTTTATTCTATTCAGAGATTATTGCTTCTGTTCAAAGAGCTACAGATATTGGAAACCTTAAAAACTGTCTCTTCAGAAAACACCATTTCATCAGCTTTCCTAGTTGGCCTGTACAAGTTTGGACAAAGATATTGTTTTATGAGTCGAAACACTTTTTTCTTAAATCCTTTCACGTAATTACTAAAAGATTAAAAGGAACCTCATACGCTATTAATAAGCACACATTAAACAGTGGTTTTCTGAACTGGTTTTTAGTACCATTGCAATTTAAAAAATCATTTTCTACCTGCAGTCACAGACTCAAGCTTAAAAAAACCTCCCAAACACGCTCCATCAGCTTTCCAGTGTCAAGGATTAGCAGCCCTGTCTGTTAATGACTACTAAACGACACTCCGTGAATTCCAACAGTGAAAAAAGAAATCTAAGTTGATGTTCTAATCACTGAAAACACACGAAGAAAGTTAGAACTTGCCATTCCTTCCACTAATCACAGGAACCAAATGCGAATGACAGCAGCCTCTGGTACTAAAAGCCACCGAAATCCTTGCGAGAAGGCACCTGACGGAGGGTGTTCCAAAGCAGTTTTGCCTCAGCAAAGCTTGTGTCAGGAGGCCAAGAGGCTCGGTGGCTCCCTACTGCCTAATAGGGATTAAATGAATTCTCTGGCTTGGAGGCGTTAAGGGGTATCTCTCTCTACTTCCTTACTTATTTTCACGTACTTTGCAGAAAAGCACTGAAACTCTTCCAAGTCCTTTGCAAGCTCCACTAAACTGGGCTGGAATTGTCCAGCGGGTTCAAAGGCTCCTCAGAGGAGGGGAAAGAGAGACGGAGGCGGTGGCTAGGAAACAATACTGCCACAAAAGCCTGGCGGTTGTAGGTGAGTCTGATTCTCCTCCAGATTCACAATGTGCTGTTTAAATATAACTACAGGAATGCTCTTTAAATCAATTACTAGATTTCTGTTCAGATTAGAAGAACGAGGAGCTAATCCAACACAGCAGTGCTTGACGCCTCTTCATGTATTTTCAAGCCCACGGTGAAATCCCAGAGTTTGTCATTTGTCCGGGGAGCTACACCAGGGACCCCTTCCAGCGCAGCGGCCGGCGGTATCCGCAGCACATCAAACATGGGATGGGCACATTAAATCTGGGCAGGAAGCTGCGGCAGCTTTCAGGGTGCCGCTACAGGGCACGGGACGTGCAGCAAGGGTTGCACCTTCTCATGGTACCGTTCAGTTTCATCCAGAATTTTGCTTCAGTAAGGAATAACTGATTGCCGTGTTTGACACATGTCATCAAGAAGAAATTCTCAGATCAGGATGATCAGTGTTTAAATGTTTTGTGTTTACCTCCCCACTGATAAGATTTTCAGATTCTTTTGTTCGAGGCAAATGGAAACTGCAGACACCAAACTGCTTTGAAGCACAGGGCTATGTGGCTAACCTCACATATCCCCGTCCTCCCATTCACCTCTCTCTATTATGGTGACAAAACCGCAGCACAGGCAGAAATCACTTTGCACCAGTGCTTGGATCTCATGAAAATAAAGTTGTAGGATTTTCTATAACGTTGAGACCAACTGTGATGAGCACTCGCTTTTGCCCATCTCTCACTCTGCAGTACAGGAATTCAGCAG
>NW_010393442.1:63748-67524 GCF_000710305.1 Buceros rhinoceros silvestris | reverse complement strand
AGCAGGAACGCTGTCAGAGAAAGGGGCTGCGAAGCACAGCACTCCAGGCCTGCCTTTCCACTTGTCCAGGTCGTGTCTGCTCACAGGATTTTCATGCCTTGGGAATCTGTCAGCATTAGAATATCTCCTGGCATGTCTTATTTCAGAAGAGCTGAAATACATGCTATCAGGATAACTGCACAAGTTATTAATTTTTCCAGCACGTTAATTGCTCTGTTCACACATGGACAAGTTACAACAGATCAGCCGTGAGCTGCAGCATATTCTGCCAACGGTTACGATGGTAAAAAGCAGTTTTTACAAGTGTAACAGCACTTGTTGCTTCCAAGCCTCATAAACACCAAACTAATTCACAGGACTGTGAATTTTAACAGGGATCATTTGTGATCCAGCAAACTGAAACCACCTTTGCGAACAGTAGGAGTGTGAAATGGGTCAAACAGGAAGGAGGAACAACCTGAACAATGACAGGGTACAAACATTTAGTGACGACACGGCCAGGATACCAGCCTCAGTAATTCATTTCAGCACAGCCTTCCTCCTACCCTACACCCCAACCCCCCCACAACAAAATATGCAGCAAAGCAAACAAAATCAAAGCTCTGCAGTTTTCACCGACAACCACCCTGCGCTCGCAGCCTGGGCAATGGACCTCACCCAGAAGCTGCTGTAAAACCGTCGTCCCCTCTGGCCACACTTCGGTATGGTTTCAGCACAAAGGAGTAGACAGCACTACAGCCACACATACCAAATGCGCATCGTTCACAGCCTGATTGCTAAAGCACAACAGTTCTCTCGGTGTAAAACATCAAGGGAGGAAGATTCCACAAGGGCTGCAGGGCAGGGCAGCACTGCAGCTTCCCACCTGAGTCTGCTCCTTTACCCTCAAGATCCACCTTGCCCACCTTGGCAGGGCTTGCTCCCATCAGGAGTTCGTCGTGACATAACCCTGCACACCTAAGCTATGCTGTGGCACGATACACGTGCTTCTTAGAGTGAAGAGAATCATAGAGGAAGAGTGTCAGCTTCTAAATTTCTACACTGAATTCTTCCTTTATGGTAGGTTTCTCTGAGGGTTTAACTACATGGGAAACTAGAATAAATTTCTTCTTGGGGTGGAGAGGAAACGTGAGAAAGTAACGGAACAGTCCTGTGGAAACACCCTCCATCTGCGCAGCGCTGCTTTCATGGTCCAGTCTGCAGCGCAGATTCTGTGAAGTGCCTCTGTAATTCACATCATATTGCCAAGCCTCCACTGATACCCTCAACTGCTCTCAGCTCACGAATGTCACCTCCCCTCTTCCATCCTGGCACACACCCAAGAACAGTCCACTTTTGGTGATGTCCCGAAATTCCATTTTAACCATTGTTGTGACAGCAGTAACAGTGGTCAGGGCTGGGGCACCTGCAACCTGCCAAACCACCTGCTGGGGAGCCTCACATTCACCAGTAGAAGCGGTTTCATCCTCCTGACCACCAGCACTTCAGCACAAAGCTCTGGCTATACCCAGAAGAGAGCTGCCTTGCAAAGAAGAGAGAAGAGTGACATGGAGAGTTGGTAGATCGAGGGCACACGTCCCTAGAATTCCAGCGGCTTCCCAGAGACACCCCATAAACCACCCAAATACAGAGTCTAGCAGTGCACCGAGATATCTGACAAGATTGATCCTGTAAAAGAGCAAGGGGTTTACTTTCCTTTCCATCCCTAACGCAATTGCAAAGGCAAGGAATGAATTAAGGAGACTCTGATGCTAGTGAATAGGTGAGTGCTGTAATGAAATACTCCAAGACTCAGGCCGCTGCCACGTATCCTGAATAAATACCGACCGACTGACTTCCCAGCGTTCCAGTCATTTCCAGTTAACTACTGAGAAGTAACACATTGTGGAGACCTTCCTGAACGGGTTAGGAAGTTACAAACGTACAGCAGCATCTTGTGACTCCGAGCCCCTCCTCTACCAAGGGGGCACGGATGTGTGACACGGGACGCAAAGAAACGCCCCAGCACATACAGCGGGAGCACCAGCCCACGACTCAGCGACGCGCTAGAATGGTTTGCACTACAGGCCGTAGAGCAGGAGGGTGGTGGAGTTTTTAGCCAGTTTTTGTGGGGTTTTTGCCTTCTTCAGAACACCCCGGGAAAGTCTCGCTCTTTGAGGATGATCTCCAGCTCGTTAAGAAGGGAGTTTTTAGTCTGCCATGACGATGCATGTGACAGGCTTTCATACAGAGCACGGTATTGCAGCTCTCACCTCCGACAGCTGGAGAACGCTACACGGGGAAGGTTTAATTCTAAGACTACTGAATTGTAGGAATCAGGTATTGAGGTCTAATGACTATTTTAAGCCTTTGCAAAGACAGATTAAAATAAAGATGTATGTGACTTTGCAGAAAGCAGCTGAAGCTGCTGTCCTTTTCTTTCTACACTAATGCGTGTACTCTTACAAACTGCACACCAAAAAAAACCCCAAAAGGGATTGCACAGTGATGCCTGAATGCTGCTGCACCTCAGTGTACGTCCTCTCCACCTTCCCTCCGCAGGCTGGAACTGCTTTTTTGGAACACTGCTTTATTATTTTGACGACAGCAGAAACAGGTCCAACCCAGGCATATTATTTATTATCTGCATTACTATATCAAAGCAGCCAAAAAGTGATTCACAATTTGTCTTATTCTGAGGAAGCTCAAAAGGAAAACAGGAACACTCCGGGTTCCTTATCGCTCTATCCCAACAGGCACCTCGTGACAATGAACGTTTAACAGAGGGTTAAACGAACCTAATTGTTCAGTATGAAAAGATTTTAGTGCTCTAAGACCAGGACTCCACAAAACCAAACAAATACTGCTGGATCCTCAGTGCAGAATCAAAAGAATCATAATAAAGGTTGTTTAACTTATAAATATTTGGGAACCTGCAGTGCTGGGAAGTAGCTTTCAAACCTCTGTAACCCTAGTGTTGTGGTAACCACAGCTAAAAGCAGCTGCAGTGCTGCAGGCACTGACGCTGAAGAGGATAAAAACCAAAAAATAAGACTAATCAACTGAGCAAATTCTGGGAAAACCCAACCTCGATCATCCAAACAACACTGACATTCTTAAAAATACTAGTTCACTTACTCTGGATTTCTCTAAATTGTGATTCAAGCTGCACAGAAGCTCCTCGAAAGGTACGCGCACACACACACACACGCTGGGCAAATTTAGTGGCTGTACGAAGTGCCAAGCCAGCTGAAGCTTTGGAAATCAGGCTCCTTCGCTTTGTTCAGGGAAGTCATGGTGCTGTTGCTCACCGCTGCCTACTGCAAGCTCAGCTGAGACCCCCGATTTCATCACCTGCCAAGAGCAACGCTGCTCAAGCAGCAGCGACCTGGCTAACGCTTGAACGAGTAGATGAAAAGTGTAACTTCTAGGAACCAGCTGATGTTGAACGTTCTAATTCAGGACATCATGTGGCAGGGGCAGCGGGTAAAAGAAAGCGTTGGACTTCAACCGTTATGGCTGTTTGCAATAGAAAGGCTGTCCCAAAAGCCCACATCCATTCTTCTTCATTTTTTCTGAAGGATATACGTTGACCATTCTGACAAATTCTGAGTCTTCCCTGTTCCTGCACCTTTTTCCCCCCACACCAGTATCAATCCCCACGGCGTCACTCTCAGAAGAAAGCCCGCTGTTTCCCTATGCCTGGAATGCCTGCAGCAAGTGGGGGGTACACAATGTGCGATGCTGAACGATGGCACGTGAGGGTCTGAGGTCTCGAGACCACTCCCCAGGGTTTC
>NW_010393442.1:59096-63644 GCF_000710305.1 Buceros rhinoceros silvestris | reverse complement strand
GGAACACTTCATGCAGGAGCATGCAGTACAGCCCCTCAGCGCCCGCCGGCTCGATGCCCATTGCCATGCACTGATGACCGGATGGAAATACATCATGGAACCGCAGGGACACCTCAAGGCTATTAGGCCTAAAAATGGACCTACCTTGACTTTTTCCCCATATTGAAGGCCTTACCTTAAAGAGGGACATTCACACTGAAGCAAACTTGAAAAGAGAGAACATTCATACAAAAAGAAATTTACTTGGCCTGTCATTTCCTACGTTCCTTTTGGTGCTACTGAACGACACTGCATTTTACAGGGCTCCTTCCCCACAGCGAAAAGGCAAAGTCAGAATGCTGCCCGTGTGACGACACAACCCACTGCCACAAAAATACAGAGGCGTGCCAACACCCCACCAAAACAGCATCCTGACTTCCCAACACCAGGCTAAAAATCCCTTTTAAAAAACCTAAAAAAAAAACCCAAAAACCAAAAACCCAACTTTGCCTGTTAGCAGTCATGTATGAACACAAATCTGGGGTTACAGAACTGATGTCTCAAGCTAATATATTAGGAAGTTTTCTCCAGGAACGCGGTCCCTCTTTAAGGATTCCAGCCGTATTTCACAGCAAGCAGACGGTGGCTGCAGCAGTTTGAACCCACTCCTCTCTCACGGAACGCGTTTTCGGGAGCTGTTTGGCGGGCGCCCAGCCCAGAGGCAGGGGCAGCCTCTGTGCCCACTGCAACCAGGCCAGCTGCTCCTCCCCTGTGTTTGCGATTTATTGCCCCGTTTGCAAACACCGCGGGCATCCAGCTCGTCATAACTCATCGACAAAGGGGCGCCAACATTTTGCCAGGTTTTAGGGGAGGGGGAAAAGAAAGCTCCCAGTGCTCACTGACTCTGGCTGTAACCCACAACCATTGGCTAGGACTAGAATTTCGTGTTTGGGAATGATTTTATTGCCAACCTTTGCTGCAGCGCACAACGAGAAGAGGACACATTGCTGGCATCCTTAAGTCAAGACTTAACAGGGGAGTTGAGGTCCACAAGGACACTGCATACAGACAATGTGGCTCAGACAGCGACAGCTAAGGGGGGATGGACTTCAGCAATGGTTTTGGATCATCTTTGGGTTAATCCTGATTATCTTAGGTGAGAGAGAGGTGCAAATTACTGATGGAAATTTGAGACTGAGGATCAAGACGAAATCTGCTAACATTGAGGTCTGCTACAGCACAGAACACTCTTCCAAGGGAAGTGCAACACATTCAGTCAATTTAAAAGCCAGGCTGATCTTGAGCATTTGGTTCTTGGTGTTTCTCACTCATACTTCTTTGCTGTCACAGAACTTTGCATTAAGCACCCTGGGATTACCCTGAAGTGGAAACCTGAGGCATGAAAAGGTGAGGTGACGAGCCCTGGACCACACTGTTTTCTAGAAAATCTGCTGAAGAACGTATCTTGCAGTGCTCGGGTCTCTGGATCTAGCTGCTGGACCAACTCTTTACCCCTGAAAAGTCAGAAGTGAAGAAGGAACATACAAATATTCAGGAAACATTCTCGGTGATGTAACCGCAGGAATGAAAGAGGCTGCAAACAAAGGGAGTCACATTAGATGAACTAACTGGGCCGGTGGCAGCTGCTGTTGCTCCACGCTGCAAGGCACAATTCTGCGATAGACTGCCTCGTTCCTTCCGTTTCCAGTGCTCTTGAAGAAAGCGAGCTTTTAAAATGGAAAACCAAGAAATGATGAATGCATAGAGAAAGCTGAGATCACGTATTGTTCCGTGAAAGCTGCGCGTTCACAATAAACCACCGTAACACGATTATTTTGTTAACTCATCTCCATAAAGCCACACTAGGAATGGATCGCCACAGGCACTGATAAAGCCATTAGTGATTAAACTTTGGCCTAATTGCTCAAAAGAAATATTTGTTTTACCAGGCTTTGCACTACCCTCTGGCTCAGAGTTCTTCAGCTTCTTCATGTTGAGGACATCTCAGTCAACGTCTCAAATCACCTCAGTCCTGACATTTACAACAGGGTGGGTGAAAACAAGAAGTCAGCCTGTCTGCACGCACACGGTGCAAGGGCTAATGCTGAAACTCCGCCGGAAAGGACAGGGGTGCGCCTGTGCTGAGACTGCCCTTGCTGCTTAAGGGCTTCCTCGAGCTCACTGAGCCACGGTGACCAACAGCGTAAGAGATGAGAGAGGGATTTTATTGTGCTGGTCTCATTTTAGAAAAACCAAGAAGAAATCCCTCAGAGGGCTGGAACCTCTCTCCTATGAAGAAAGGGTGGGAGAGCTGGGGGGGTTCAGCCTGGAGAGGAGAAGGCTGCAGGGAGACCTGAGTGCAGACTGTCAGTGCAGCCAGGGGCTGTCCGAGAGCTGGGGAGGGGCTGGTCCGCAGGGGGGGGTGTCAGCCTTGGAGAGCTGCAAGGGGCTGTCCGAGAGCTGGGGAGGGGCTGTTCAGCATGGGCTGTTGTGACTCCATCAAGGGTTGATGGATTAAACTCAAGGAGACAAATTCAGACTAGATATAAGGAAGAAACTTTTTACAATGAAGGTGGTGAGACACCAGCCCAGGTTGCTTTGGGAGGTGGCAGAAGCCCCATCCCTGGAACCATTTCAGGTCAGGTTGGACCTTGGGGCTCTGAACACCTTGATCATGTTGAAGATGTCCCTGCTCCCTGCAGGGGGCTGGACTAGATGACCTTTAAAGGTCCCTTCCAACCTAAATCAGCCTATGAAATTCATACACAGCTCATACAAGGCTGCCACTGACTTCAGCCAAACGAGCAAAAACTTCTGGGCAGTGACGTTCCTCCATCCCTGGCAGGGGGGACTAGGATAGCGTGTGTCTCTGCCCCATCGTGCACACCTCTCTGAGCTCCACTGGCTGATGTCAGTGGCGTGTCAGCAGGCCACATGCTCAACCTGGAAAGGCTGCAGCTGGCACAAAACTTCTCACGGGGAATCTAGAAAGATATGGGGAAGATTGAGGAAAATCCAAAATACGACAAAATACACCTTTGCCTCACTGTTTCAAATACAAGCTTTGCCAGTAAATAACAGCCTGGGATGATACAAATGTCACGGATACAATGAAAGGTGAAGCGTCAGCCTGTTTCAATCACTGTTTTTAATGCATATTTTATCATTTGGTACGGGACAGACAAACATCCCACCATGTCACTAAGCAAGATCTACACCAAATTGAACACCACATCAACGATTTTGGTAAGAAATTCATCCACCGCACCCCTTATTTTCATTTGTAACATGGTAAAAGCACTTGGAAAACAGAAATAACCAATTTAACCAAGTCAGGACCATAACCATGGAAACAAAGAAAGATGGAGAGCAGAGAACCACTGAATGCTGACAGGTCCTTTGTGGTTATTGGTCAATAAATCATGTTGCGAACCTGGTCTTATGGCTGCTGATTAGGGAAATTTCCTGGAATTTTATTCAGTTGGGGGAATGAAGAATACATGAGACAAAACATCTCAACCCAGGAATCAAGTGCCTCAGAGGGGTTTCTGTCTCACAACAGTTGCTCTCCAGAAAAGCTATCTGCCTGTGCTAAAGCTGGACTTAGTTCTGGCACATGCCGTTCCACGCTCCTGCCTGCAGCAAACAACAACATTATTCAGAAAATTTCAAGACAGTCTGTGAAACTCAAAGAATTAGGTTTTAAGAGCCGCAGAAATGATCTTCAAGAGACGTTGTCAAGGTCACTGGAGCTTAGATATAACGATATCATCTTCACAGGTCTTCAGAAGTTTGCTTGATTTCTAACGTACATCCCCCAGAGCTACTTCTTCTACAGCAGCGTAACATTTCTAACGGCTCAACATGGGACAAACCCTCGGGACAGTAAACCACAGCGTGTGTCCTGGTTTGAGCTAAAACTTCCTTGTTTTGGGTAACGGACAAATAGAATTATTCCATGTATTACAATAATTCTGCATTTAATTGGTTAAGGGGGACAGGTGAAACGTTACGTCGTGAGCCTTTAAAAGCAGCAGAGAGCTGCAGAGACACACCTGAACTACGGAGAAGCAGGTACAGAAGGAGTCTGGAGAAGGCCCTGCAGCTCCACGCGATACAGCTCCTCAGAGCAGCCAGTATGGTCGAGGAAGGATGGAAGGTAACAGGAAAGGGAGATGCTGCGCTAACCAAGGAACTCGCGCGTTTCGGGGATCGGTGGAGCAGTGAGGCAGGACTGAAACAAGGTTTGTTTCCACGCTGGCGCCTCTGTGACCGCCCTTGGCAGATTATTCCATTATCTGATGGGACCTCAGTGTTTGACCGCTTTCCCTAAGGACTTGGCTTGGTTAGTGTCAGCTTTACATCGCCCAGAGCTCATCTGAATAGATCCTTAGTTTTGGAGTGGGTTTTTTTTGTTGTTTTTTTTTTTTTTTTAAATGATATATGATATAGTAATTATAAAATCCCCCCTTAGTCATCTTAATGGTCAGAAAATAGATGAATACCTGTGTAAATATATGCATTCTTGCATAAAACTTTGTCTGTGCATGCAGAACTCCAACTGAATGC
>NW_010393442.1:57611-58912 GCF_000710305.1 Buceros rhinoceros silvestris | reverse complement strand
CACGTACGGACACTCACACACCACATGCAACAATGTCTATTTTCTGACTAATAATCTGGCCTCTCTTCTCACAGCTGTTTTCAGAGATCTAGGCTCTCCTGGACATAAGATTAAAAACATATTGTTTTAATCCACTTTTAATATCACAAGTCACTTTTAAATGATCGGCAGCCCTTTATCAATACTGAAAGAGGTAAAAAACCAGAAAACATTCGAAACACAGGCATTAGTTATGTTTTTTCCATGGTTATTCCACAGCTATGGTACAGTTACACTTGTTAATCTTAATCAACGAATCTCGGCACTACACCCACAACCGAATTCCATCTAGATTTTAAAGCAGACTTTATTTCATTAGTGTTCACCTTCCTCCCTCTTTCCTGTGTTTCCCCAAGTGAGGGCAATCTCTTCTAGCTTGGCAAGTATCCAAAATCACCTTCTCAGCATTTGGAATTTACTGCCCTGGATTCCTTCACCATTCCTGAAGCTGCATAATTAATAATCACATTTTATCTGTGTGATCTTTCCAGTCTAGATACAGATCACACTTCACCTTTCAACTAACAAATCATTCAATTTTAAGAGGACAAGTTAAAATTTGAGGATGATCTTGCTCAAAGATATCTGCACAACAACAAGCTCCAAACGATTGCAAAATTTATGCAGCTGGTATGAAACAGCTGACGGGTCATAAACATAGTGTAAATATATAACGTATAGCCTTTCTAAGAGCAGAACGGTTATCAGTGAACGCTGACAGGACCAGGTCACGGGGGAAGATATCTTAGAGAGCAGATGGAGAACATGACGGTAACAGGGATGCCTGTAACACACACACTACACATTATTTAGTTTCCAGGAAGCCATTTAGTTAAATTGAACTTCAATAGTGTTTCAACAGACGTTAGTACAGGAAATAAAGTAGTCACAAGTTATGCACCTAAGAGCTGATTTGCATTATATTTCCCCACCAAAAAAAAAAAAAAAAAAGAGAAGAGTTCAGAGAAAACCAAGCATACAGAACTACCAGACTGCAGGAATCAAACTGGGGAGAATAAAGCAAGCTGGCATATACAATATGGAAAGGAGGAGTATGAAAATCCGACATAACAGAAGCAGCCTGAAGAAAAATGAGAAAAGGTGTAAATAAAGATGTATAAGATCACCCTAACGATTAGTAAAGAGCAAGCAGCTGTCTGGAAATCTATACAAAGGACTACTCTGAAATAAACTTGAAATCACTGATAAAACTGAAATATCCAACTCAAATACCATTAGAGGAAGCAGAAAAGGAACAAAGC
>NW_010393442.1:36461-57478 GCF_000710305.1 Buceros rhinoceros silvestris | reverse complement strand
GCAGGAATTCATAGAACAGGAATGGCTGCACAATGTAACAGCAGCGAAAAAATGACCAGGAAGAGAAGGAAGCTGTACTGAGAAGGTAGAAGGCATTTATATCAGTAATGAATAAAGATATTTGACGTACTAAATGTCTCCTGACTTTCAAGAAGGGCTGCCGCAGAAGGAGTACTGACAAAAGTCATAAAGCCTCATAAAAACACCTACTGTCGACGGGAGCATGCATCTCCGTGCTGACAGGAGAGCAACCAACCTGCTGCCCAGAGGGGCGGGATCTGGGACTTAACAGCTGCAGGCATCAAGGGAAAGTCGCTCTGGAACTGCATCTTGATGTGGTAACTGTATTACCAAAACGCTGATGGCAACCGAGCAAAGCAACAAAAATAACTGTGAGACGAAAGGCCAAATTCTTGTGAAAAGAGGAAAAGAGCCGCACGCAGGCACCTCAGCTAAACAGCGACCACGGTGCGACCCCCGGGGGCTGCGGAACCAGACTGAAACAGTTGGGTACAGCATTAAACAGGCTTCAGACAGACCCTAGCAGGGGTCATTTGGGGTCACACCTGCGGAGCGCGGCAACGGGGTGAGCAAACCCACACGTGAGGGGCTGGCTCGGGCGCACCTCTGCCTCCAGCTACCCCAGAACAAATCTTCCGTTCTCCAAGACACATATCCAGAAGAACTTCCCCATGCGCTGACACTGTCCCTTACGGTTACTCTTGGGAGGACACGCGGGAGGGCTAACGCTCGCTCACAGCTGTCCATCCCCTTGGGCTCTTTCTGCACAGCCACAGCGCAAGGGAGAGGCTGCCCCAAGAGCGGGCTCAGAGGAGCCGCTGCCTCAGGCTCCTGTTCTGGACGGGCAGCCCTGCTTTCACACCTACACCAGGAACGCAGGGAAGCGCATCTCACTGGACCGAAAGTAAATCAATAAAAGCAGCAGACAGCAATTCTGCGATGACAGAGGGGACTCGTCTACCTCTCAATTTGAGTCAGGATGCGGCGTTGAGCGCACAGGCTTGGGTTTTTTAAATATCTTTGTAAACTATCTAAAGAAGCAAACAGGTACCTCGATCGTATTTACAGGCAAATCACTGTCATGAGGAATGTGCAAAGCCAGAAGATGCAAATCAATCTCAACAGATTTATCTTGTACTGTTCAAGCACACAGTTAACTGCACAGGTTCTCAGCTGCAAAGCTGACGTTTGTATTTTCATCCAGAGGAAGACAAGAGTAAGTTCAGCATTTTTGCTTGGCTTTTGTACTTCTCACACACGGGTCTGTTATTTACATATTTGTTACTTTAAAGTAGAATTACCTGATTATTATGTAGGAAAATGCCAGTACATCAGTTTATCTGCTCACAATGTATATTTATTTTCTCCAGGAAGCTGTTTTTTCAAGTATCTTCAGTTAAAGTATTATTAATCAGAAACCCTCTCCTCTGCCTTTCGCTACAAAACTCAGTGGCCATCGGCAACGCATGGCTGTAGCAGAGTTCACACAAAAAATACAGCCTACACCCGACTAAACTAACCTGTTCTGGTCAAGGTGTCCTTAGGAACGTGGGAGTCACCAGCTAAAATGGGGTCTCAAACCATCTAATGGTTTGTGTGTCTGAACACGAACATCTTCCTGAGCATTAAACCTATTCCCTGACACTTACCTTCACAGAAAGAACGACAAGGCAATCTTTTCACCGTGCTTTTGATGTTAATCTTTCAACCCCCAAATGCTACACCAAGTAATCTCATCTCTCAGAAGAGCCACCACCTAGAACCGTCAAATCAAGTTTTCTCTCAATGTTATGCAAACTGCTACTTACAATCCGAGGTTTGAAGGGTGGTTTGATTTTCCTTTGTTCTAGAAGAACCCAGTCGATTTCCTTGAAAAACGGATGCTGCTTAATCGCGTCTTCCCCGTTTTGTGACGCCACACAGCCGAGTCGCTTGTTCGGGTTTTTTGTCATGAACTACAGGGTGGGGGGAGGGAGAGGAGGAAAAATTAAAATGTGAGTGGAAACGGCTGGGGACCATTTGCACTTCAATTACACATTGCATTTCCTAAAGCCTAGTTTTTAGAGACAGTCTCCTTTCACAAGGTTATTTTCTCTAGAAGAGCAACAAGAGGGATGCCCCTCCAGACTTCAGAGGTTCCAGCCAAACAAGAAGATTCAGAGACTCCGAAGTGTAAGTTTCCTGCAGGAAGCTCTTTGCACCGATTGCTGAGACCTCCCCATCTCATCTGGCTGGCAGGGCCACACCAACAGACGCTCTTGCAGCATTTCTAGTCCCAGCTTTGGCCAAAAACACTAAAGGAAATAAAGAAAACATGAAACCCTCCAGAGACACTTCCAAACAGGTAGTCAGGATAGCTCTGTTTCATCCTGTTTGCTCTGTCTTAATTACTACTTTGGGGATAGAGGCTACATTCTACGGTTACTTGCTTGTTTTCTTTGAGTATGTTGGTTGCAGAATTCTTCACCCCACTCAAGCAGAAACGTGGGAAGCCCCAACCTCCTGGCTTCCAGGGTAAGAGCAGCTCCTGCAGCTCTGTGCATTATAAGCCATCGCTTTCAGGAAATACACGGGGCTATCGGGACCAGCAGAAAGCTTCCCTTAAGAAACTCCACAACATAACTCACACCTTCCCTTTAGTACACCATTAGTGGTAGCAACTGGAACTAACTGGTGTCCTCTGGTGTGGTAATTTCTAAACTTTTCGCTTTTAAAGTCTTACTACTCTTTTCAGCCAGAAGCTGTACAAAATCAGCGAAACACTGATATCAAATTATGGCAGATGATAGTATTTTTTCTTTTTTTCTCTGCTATTTTTTCCTTCTTTCACCAGCAGTTGCTCTGCTTATTTCCCAGTGCATGGGGACACAGAATCCTTGCAATTCAAGTAGCAACAAGTGCTGTTCTCATACAACACACACAGTGTAGAATCATCCAAATCTTCACTGTAACTTCATATTCAGCTGTTATCATAACATTTTTAAATTAAAAAGTGTACAAATGAAACCCAATGTGATAATTGTGCCTTTTTAACCTTGGAACCACATTACACTACACACTGTGGAAAGAAACAAAACCGAGCAAAAAAATAAATCACTCTACTGCATCCCCTCGCTTTAGTACCCCAGTTATTAGATAAGCAGCTACTGAAGCCCTGAAGATGGTTTTAGATAGCCGGATCAAGCATCCGCAGGAGAATACCGCTGCTATCATCTTGGAGATACAACACAGCCCAGCGAGGCAATTCCCTCTGCCCTTCCTCACACACGCGCCTCTGAAGATGATCCTTCTCTTTGGTCTCGTGCTCAACTGCTCCATGAGTGCTTTTGCGAGCGGACAAGTCATATCTAAACTACGGGCCATATTTTCTACGGGCAGGAGAAACAAGGGGTTTGAAAGGATTACTGTGCTTTGGCGAGCTCTCCTGGAAAGCCACAGAAGTCATTCCTGCATTCCTCTGCTTTATTCCACCTCCAGGACTGGAGCACGAAGGCCAGGGACCAGCAGCCGCGATTTGGCAGAAACAGAACACGGAAACGACGCTTTTTGTACCGTATAATCCAGGTATCAAAGCAGCAAAATCCAGTCCCAGTATCTGCCACGCTCTATCTTTGTTTTAAGCCACAGGCAGGGAAAACATGAGAACACGCTGGTTTTAAGATGTCCAGGACATAAAAATATGACTAGAGAGGACAGTTTAGTACTGTGCTTCACAAACTTCATAGAGCTTGGACACGGAGATGAGGGAGAACAAATTTAAAGAATTAATACTTCAAACAAACAAGATTATCATATGCAAATATGATGCAATAATCTCAAACTTCTGAAGTGGGCATTTAACTCTTTAAATTTCATCCCCTGCAATGAATACTGATTTTCTATTTCTGAAGCACAAGCTGACACTTATTCCCCATTTATCCACAGCATCACCAATGATGCAACTGTCAGGGCAGAGGGAGCTGTTAAATGTTCTGCCTTGATGAGCTGGTTGCCGATGGAGCCGACAGCCACAGCTGGTAATTGTTGCTTTTTTATTTCCCCCAGTTACGGCAGAAACTTCCTTTTACCAAAAGAGAAGCCTTTTAAGATCAGAGTTCCTACTGACCTAAAGGACAAAAGCCTGTTGCTGAGACAGCCCTGCAGCTTCAGGCCTGATTCAAGTACCACCAGGCTCCCCAAATTTTGCCTCTGGAAATAAATGGCACAGCTTAAAACTGGAGTTCTGCCTCTGTATCCAGAGATATTTGTCACTTGGGTACAAAGGGGACACACACTGTCGACACAACATCTTTCCACCGCTTGCAAAGCAGCACAGAGCTAATTTCAATGAAGAATTGTTTTCCTTACCAGACAGGAAAGAATCTTAAATAGCAATTCCTGTCAATTCACGGAGACAGGACTAATAAGATCTGTGGGATTTCGCGGGGTAAGCAACACGCTGCCTGGTAATACTGAGCTGTAAAATCATCCTCGTGTTTTGTTAGAAATAACAGGAAAACTGTTTCTTCAGAAAATGAGAAGACATTGTTACTTAGTTCAAGAGAACGTCTTCTTATTAAATTCTCTTTACATGCTGTTTGGAGGAGTGTGAAAACACAAAAGAATAACCCCCGCGTCTCAAAGCACAATGCGAGGAAACGCAGTGTTCCAAAGTTAATCCCTTGCTAGCATTCAGCAGTAACACACAGAGACGCCTCTTTCTTTCCTCTGTTTTTCCTATTCTTCATTTAACAGAATGTGGACGAGATGTGAAGCACAAGTTTCAAACCCTTCACGCCGTAGCTGCACAGGCAGCAGGGTGCTAAATGTACAGAATTTTTTTTTATTTTATTTTTTATGGTGGAATTAAATTCTGTCAATTTATGCCAGTGAAGACACCCTGCTCAGTGAGGAACAATCTCTTATCATAGCGCAAACCTATCCAATGGATGCAACTCTCTTTTTAAGGTTTGTAATGGCATTAAGTGTTACCTTTGGACAGAAAGATGGGTTGTAGCAAAATAGAAACTTCCATGCCTCCTCTCAAAATGAAGACTCAGGAAAACAGCCTCATGAAAATGTAAAGCAAAGTCAGCTTTAAAGAAATCAAGGGGGTTTAACGCCCTTGTGCTTTCTCTACAATATGTCAAAGCAACCCCTGAACCCCGGGTGTCATCCCGAATTCTGCAGCTCGAGTCCACACATTATTTGCTGAACTGAAAATAATTGAAGGGTCTGGGAACAAAAAAATGGAAGCATCGAAGTATCAAGTCAGCTAAGAAAAAGCCATCAGAGAGGTATCGGGGGAGAAGGGAGAGCACGTATAAAGGGCAGCTTTAATAAACCCTCCATGTTCTCTCTACAGCGAATGGAGCAAAACAGACGCTCCCGCAAACGAGTCAGAGAGGTTAACTTGGGCTTCTGGTTCGAATCTGCTGCCAAGAGCATCCCTCTCTTGGCTAGAATGAGCCTGAAGGTATTTTTATTAAAGGATCATGATGAGCATGTCTGCTGAATGCGCCAACTGCCCAACAGTGTTAAAATCAGAATTTGTTCAAGTTTTACAGATAATTTCAAAATGTGACCCTGTAGGAGGGAGTCTGCGTGACTTTACACTAACTGAGAGTCTCCCTTAGTCCAGATGCTGAAAGAAAAACAGGAGTAGAAAGGCAGAAATTTTCCTCTTTCAAAGAAGGGGGAAAATTGGAATTAAAAAATGTATGTTTGTTTGGTTTTTAAGCCAGAAATCCTTCTCAGGTTTTCGGACTCTGGGGACTGGCATACCGCTTCTGCTTGGGTTTGCTTTTTACTTTAGGATGATACTAGCACAGAAGAAAGAATTTATGGTCGTGACTCATTAATGAAGTAAACCTGACTCTAGAGAAGTCCTTTAGCAGCTGAGGCTGCCCACTGGCACATCCCAACTGATTAAAAACATTGTGGTATTTGGTGACACACGTTTCTGTGATATTGTTATACTGAAACCCACCAAACAGAGCAGCAGCAGCTACACTGGAACAGGCGTGCTTATCAAAGCGCGAGTGAAGATAAAACACAGAGCGCGGCTGGAAATAAAGGGCTTCGGCCCATCTCGATGGCAGGGGAAGAAAGGCAGAAGGAAATTTTCTGAGTGGGTTAAATAAAAAAATGGTTTAATTATGTAGTGCTTCCCCCACTCTAGGAAACATGCGGCATATAAAGTGTCAAAGTGACAGCGCAGTTCTAGTTGGTTGGGTTTTCCCTGAAACATGAATCTGCGGCACACAGATTTATACAGCGTACAACTGCGTGGAGTACAAACATTCTGTTCCTTTCCCACAAGCGGTGTAATTTATCCCAGGCCCCATTATGCTAACAGTGGCACTCTGAACTGTGCTTGAACTCCCAGCGGTGACTGCTCTCAACAGCTTTCGGTAAATTCAATTTTAATCAAGGAAAGACAAACCAACAAACTGATCCCAAAAAAAGCCCGTGAGGAAGAGGAGGAAAGCCAGTAATGGAAGACTCACTGCTTTTAAAATGCTGACGGCTTCTTTACTGAGCCAGACTGGATACAAGACGTCATCGTGAAGGATGGATTCAAAAAGATCATCTTCATTGTCAGCCTCAAAGGGGGGTTGCCCAGCCATCATTTCATACATGAGGACACCCAGAGCCCACCAATCTACTGACGGGCCGTATTCTAACTCCTGGAGGATCTAGTGTAGAGGAAGAGATGGGATGGAACAGACATTAGACAACGCTCTTGGCTGCACATTTGCTGTTTCAACACGATACACCCTTCTTTCCCCCAGAGTTCACGGACTTGGGTAACAGCAGGGATGGTTTCTTACCCACGCAATCGCACCGACACAGCTAAGTGCCAGTGCAGAGCTGTTCTCGGAAGTACTGCCCCGGTTTATCAGTCCCCTGAGTAAAAGAGTATGCTCGAGAGCAAAAGAGCTGCGTATCCTTCCAAGCTGTTTAGAGCAGGTCACGCTATAGGGGGAAAAAGGATCACATACACAAAAACAGACTGGTGGAAAATGTGAAACATTTCCTTGTCTCCATCTCGAACAAAACAAAGTGAATCAGCTTGTAACGCTGCACATCTGAGAGATTTATTTGAGTCCTTGAGGTACGGCTGAAGGAAGCCAAAAGCACTTTTGTTCAAGTTCTTTTTACAGCACTCAGCTGCTGTAGGACTCACTTCAACTGCCCTTGCTTTCAGAAAAACTGGCTCCAACTTTTCAGGTGGCACAAGTTCAACTCCACAGCAAACACCTTTAGTGTTTGGGGGAGGAGCAGGTAGGCGCGAGGGAGTTTTCTTGCCCTCCTTGGTGTTACAGAGCTAGTGTTGTACCCGAACAAGTCTAATTCCTGGCTCCTCTTCACTGAAAAGAAGCTCGTAGTTTGGCTGCAACGTTTTGGCATGACAGCGGAGCAGGGACTGCTAGAGGTGACACTGACTGCCCTAAAAAGAATTGGAACAGCAACAACTCCGCCACCCCTCCCTGAACAGCACTAGCGTTACAGCCCGAAGCCTTGCGGTGAACCACGTGAGCTTGGTGCTGTATTTGGGGATCACGACCAACACAAAGGCAAATTCAGTCTTATCATAAAAACAGAATGAGTTTAACATTTGGACACGGAGGGCCGGATCCCACCCGGATTCCTACTTGAATAGATATTACATTCTAGAGACGTCAACTACAGAAAGTGATACACTTCGAAAGTGTGCTTTCAAGTGTTCTGGGCATTCTTTGGAACTCAGATATTGCTAAAGAAAAGGAAATTGAAACATGGCCGTGATGCAAGAGAAATAGAAGCAGGAGCTAAACTTCTGCAATCAAGATGACAAAACGGAAGCCAAGTTACTGACTTCAGTGAGACCAGGATTTCACATAAGAAAAATAAGATCCTAAGATCTTACTGCTTTGCTTTCAGTCGTATTTCCAAAGACTTTGCCAATTAGTACATTGAATCAGGGAATTCATACAAAACCAAACCCATCACACTGGTATTTATTTTCTTTTAACATCAGAATACTTTTCAAACTCTGTAAGACACAAGTTTGTATTTCGATAGTTTCAAGATGATTCACGCCTTATCAGTTGTGCCACCAAAAGCTTGAACACTAACAATACAGATTTCTAATTTATTGTCTCAAACAATAAACTAACATTTTTCCCTGCTGCAAATTTATGGCTGATGAAAGACAAACCAGCCAGACTTTGACATTAACTCAGCACACTGAATCTTCAGCAGAAAGATGCACAGGTTACGAACTAAACCGAGCAGACAAAGTCTGCCTAGCAGACTCGCTGAGCAATACCGATTCGTTTTAGACACTTGGAAATATGAAAATTTAGGATGTGACACCAAACACATCTCAAGAAAAATTAAGAACATGTTTGTAACTACTCAAGATGAGTGCTGGCAGCATGCAGTTGCATCTCACACCCTAAGGCCAGGAAGTGCCTTCGCAGTGGTGCCGAGTCAGAAACGAGCATATAGAGAAGAACACTGTTAAGTTCAGGAAAAAAAATAAGAACCCCCCCATGCTTTGTCAGACCTATTAACATGGAGTACTGCTGGTGAGCAGCAGAGTAACTAATTCCTGCAAGATGACGTAGGCAAAACTGCAGCACAATCTAGTCTGCATCTTGTACTGTCTTCATCTGCGTGTAAAATTGTCTACAATTACTCCTCGAGCAAACTGATGAGTTCCAATGTCTGTATTCTTAGTGCCGTGCACAAACCCATACCTCTGGAGCTATATAGTCGGGTGTGCCACAAAAGGTGGTGGTGGTCACTCCATTCAGAATCCCTTCTTTGCACATCCCAAAGTCAGCCAGTTTACAGTGGCCTTCTGCATCCAGAAGAATATTGTCCAGTTTCAGGTCCCTGAAATAAAAAGGCCCAAAATTAAACCAACTCTCAAATCTTGATGATATTCTCTTGAACTTCATCATGAGCTACCGAATATGACAGACCAGCGGTTTCACAAACACCACTGAGAAACCGTCCTTCACGTGTGTGCGTGGGTACCCTCAAAGTGACGTTATTTTGAAGCGGATTCTCAAGGTCCACCAGCAATTCAAAATTCAGACCCCAATGAGAGGGATGAAGAAGAATGCTCTCATCTTTGGAACTGTCTGCAGTTTAAACCTGCTCAAAAATAATCTAACAGGAATATTTTGCATTCATTGTTAAACGAGGCATCGTAGCAGCCGTCTCTGATCACTTGTACAAATGTCTTTGTGTCAAAACCACACAATTCTTCAGTTATTAACTTGGGTGAGGTCAAAAACAGGTTGAGAAAGGGATATCCACCTTTCCTGTCTTGCTCTCTGCAATTTGCTAAATATACCACTGACAGTTATTGCACGTTCCAACACAATGGACAGCAGGTACCATTTAACCTACCTGCCACTTCCCGTCGACTAAACTACCAAGGGAGCTGGAAAGTCAGTGCACAAAAGAACCCCCACTTGCCTGACTGCCCCCCCACCCCACCTCCCCCCAACTAGAAACATTTTATCATTTATACACGACAAAACAAACACAAAACAAAGGCAAAAACCCACTTAAACTGCTCGGACCATTTTAGTTTTATACTTCTGTCCGGGCTTTAGGTACCTCTGCTGTGTATGAAAAACCCGCAGCAATAATGAAGGCATTGCATGTACGAATGCACGCGGAGGTGAGAATCAAGAGCAGAACACACCTCCTTAGGTGACTCTGGGGACACTCTCTGATAGGACTTTTTCCCTTGACTAATTAAGAGAAATTTCCATAATGGAACTGATGAAAAAAGGTGTGTGTAAGCCAGTTCTAGATCAGATAGAGGAATAAAATCCCAAGCCAGACCAACAAATTTCACCTCAAAAGCCTATGAAAGATACAAGGTTTTTTGCAAAAAGCCTTTATGCTAACAAATTCCCCCTGAGTGAGGGATGAGACGCCTCTACTTTATTCTGAGGGTTTATTTCAGAGAAATGCCTCCTTCTCAGACCCCAGGCACCGTAACGTTCACACACATGAAGTGATTAACCAACCATTCCATGGCTGCATCACGTTAAGAGTTCTTGCGGACACATCCAAGGCACTCTGGGATTTCCTCAGAAATGTTCTTTTCTCCCTGTCAGCTCCATTGAAGGTGTTGGGGTGGGAATTCTTTGGAGAGCTGAAGACCAGGGTCCTGCAGTCTGGGCTGGCTCTACAGGGAGTCTGACCCCTAAATGAGCTGAGTGAACTCTGTTAAATGGCAGGGAATAGTGCACGTCTATTTTTTTTTTGTTTTGTTTTGGGGTTTTTTGGACACATTCGAAATTTTTGAACGGGCTGGCCCACCTCTATCTAGCATGTATTTCTCTAGCACGCAGACAGGGCAGCAGAAAAATCAGGTATTTCTGGGACAGTGGACTTGCTGCTCAAGGTCTACAGAAGCACTGTGTGTCTGCAGTAAATCAGACACCTCCCGGCAGCGCAGTAGGCACAGTAAGTGCCGGCAGAGATTGGTTGTGCTGTGCACATGTAACATGCTTGTACAAGAAGCCTGACACGGCACAACCAAGTCTGATTTACCTCACTAGCAGTAAACCCACCGTCTCGCACATGAGCTGGCTTTATCAGACGTACTTCACGCAGCTGAAGTAGACAGTGGCTGAAGAAATGTTATCACAGCAAATCCACCCTGCAGCAGCCTTTGCTATCTCCAGATCAGCTACGTTGCTCTGGTAGATCCTTAGCTGCTCACCCGTGTAAGGCCTCTTGGAGCAGACGATGTATTTTACCGTTCCATAAGGTCATCCTTTTTATGAGTTCCAAAACTGACCAAGATGCAGCTGGCGACACGATAAACCCCTACACCTACCTGTTCAACACCTCAAATAACTACTTCTTCCTATCCCTGAAAAGGGCCTTGCAAGCACTGTCCAATATCATGCAAGGGCAAACAGGTATCAAGAGCTCTGTGCCCCCCCAAGAAAGCAAATGAGCAAAATAAAGCTCCCAGCTCCAAAACCCATGGGTTTTCCCCAAGCTGCTCTCCCAGTGAGCAACAAGTGTTACAATCACACCACTTCCAGCCAGCATCACAACAGACTGGTAGGAAGAAGATCATCAGACAAATATTTACGACGGGAACTGATGATATTGATCCAGAGAGCTGGATCCACCTTAATTCAGGGTGTAAGTGATCATCAGAAGTCGCCGAGACGTTATCTGCCGAAAGTCTCATAAGGAGCGGTTGAGAGACCTGGGGGTGTTCAGCCTGGAGGAAAGGAGGCTCGAGGAAGAACTTGCTCTCATGAACTCCCTGACAGGAGGCTGGAGTGAGGTGAGGGTCAGTCTCTTCTCTCAAGTAACAAGCAACAGGACAAGAGGACACGGCCTCAAGTTGCCAGGAAGAGCCTCAATATTAAAACCTGGCTACCTGTAAAGCCTGACAGTGAAATTTTAAGCCAATCTGTAGGAGTACAAGTCAATTTAACTTCCTTACCGCTTACCAAACACTAACACTACTTGACACAAGAAAAACATCTAGGACCCCTTCATCAAGCCAAAACAAAGCAGCGAAGCCTATAAACGTCTTTAAAACTTGACGGGAGGCGCTAAGGACATCAGCTTAACTACTCATGCAATAATGGAATTTAATACCAGTAGATTTTTATTACCACAAACACAAAGAGCACCACAGTTTCAAAAGAAATTTGGAAAGAGGCTAAACCAGCAGCAGCACGATTCCCATGAAAGTACAGATGGGAGGTTAAAAGGTAAACCTGGAGTCTGCCAAGGTGCCAAATGCACTCGCGCTAGCCCGCGAGATTATCAGAGTCCGTGGAAATGCTTGCACTAAAAACCATTCAAAACCATTCTGTCAAATTTAGAGCTGCCAGATTAAAAAATAAAACAACAATAGAGCAAAGAATCCCCACCCAAACCCCTCTAAGCATGTGACTTTGGAAAAAGAAATCTTGGTTAACTAAATAAATGTAAGGGAATAGGTAACATGTTACTTAACACCTGGCAGGAAGAAAACTAAACCAAAAAAGACAGAGATGAAGAAACAAACGAAAAGGTGACAGAAAAAGAGTGGTCAAGGGAGCCCGTCCTTCCAGAGCAGCAGTCTTACAGAAAAAAAACCTTTAAGTTTCAGTCTAAGACCCCAGAACTGCTCTCCGACATCTCAGAAAGGAAAGTAAACAGCTCTCAACGTTGGGAATACAAATTAATTGTCTGTACAGAACAATCATCCTGACCCACTCTGGCTTTTTTTTGGTTCCTGGTATTAACCCCAGTTGTCTGCCTCTAAACCAGAACGCACCAAACAGTGGTGTCACACAGCTCAGCCACAAAGGGCTATTAAACTCTTCTTTTTCGCATTTTGCATTCCCTCTGTAGGAACTGAGAAAGTCATTGGGGTCTGGCAAAGTAAGTTCCTACAACCTGAGCAATTACATGCAACTGCAAACAACCCGAGCAGCGAGCCCGGAGAACGCCCAGCCTGCCTGACTGCAGTAACGCTGCATTAAGCTATTTCTCTCCTTTGTTTGTTTGCCAAGGGACTTTACAAAGGCACTTCAGCTGACTTGAACAGGCCACTGCATAAAAAGTTTTTTGTTTCGCCTTTTACTTTTTTTTTTTTTTTACTTTCTCAGAAAGCTTTAGACAGAAATTTAAGCCTTGGTTTCTATTTCTGGACACCCGCCAGCATCGCAATCACTTCAGAAGCTGGAATGATTGGCAGAATATCAAGAACAAATCAGGATTATAACAGCAAGATTTGTGCAAGTTGGAACAGAAGAGTGGGCAGACTGCAGGTAACCTGCAAGAGAACTTCCGTAACACTCATTCCTTCCTCCGCATGCCAGTGCCATGAGACACCCGCTGCCCTGGCTCTCTGCAAAGGCTCAGAGGATGAGGACTTCACAGGACTGGGATCTTGGTCTCACTCCCAACAGAAGCCAGCAAGATAAACACCTCGTGCATGTCACCCTGTGCCACACGTGTCATTTAGATAACAGATCGGTTTCTTGTTGAAAGTAAGGCAATTAAACAGGCAAGATGGGGTTTAAAATCAGAAACTCTGCCAAACATTCCTGACAGCAGCCTTTGCCCACAGTAAACACTAGTGACTAAATAAAGCCGTATTTGAAGAACAAGATCAAGTCACTGAGAAACATGATCGTGAGCTGGTTTAAGCAATCACTTCACAATTGAATATCTCTGCAGCATCAGCTTCTACTCCAGCTGCTGAATGCGCAACAAAACGAGGAAGCACACGCATCTCACAGCCTAGGTCAGAACGAAGCCTCACCACAGTTACCTACAAATAACGATGCTGGCAGAGAAGTACTTCTTTCTAGGGTAAGAGTTCAGTGAAGCACTGTACCTCGCTAAACATCTACAGAACAGCCACGAAGAAACACCCCAAAGCAACACAAGTCTAAAGTACATAGCTACTAAAAAACCATTTTGGGGTGACTTTCAACGGCACTAAAGCCTTTCAGTGGAGACTTTGAAGTCACTGCCATTGTTCCCCTGCATGGGAAAATCACATCCTCTCTGCAGGCTTTAAATAGACAAGCTGCTCATGCAAGAAACCACAGAAGGTAAAAGGGAAACTTCTCCGAACAACGTGGAAAACCACCAGGATCATTCCCTAGTTACTACTATCCTTACTGAAATTTGTAACTGAAGGCAATATGCTTATTATATCAATCAGCACTTTCAACAAGCAATGCAAACCCTTTTTTCTATTTAATTATTGTAAGACTTCTACATTCCTAGAATTACTTTTTAACTTACTCAGTGATATCCAAATTGCTTTTGGGACAAAGATGCCCACCTGCAACGACAGATCTCTCCTCTACCCATCACAGATTTACTCTTTGCTGTAGTTTTAGTTAATGTTGCGTTTTTGACACAAACCCCAATCACGAGCCATAAATATCACGGAACTTGGATCATTTGCACCCCACTGTCTGAAACAGTATTTTCTGGAAGACTGATAAATTCACCAAATTCTTTGTCTCAGTTTCTCAAAGACACTGGTGTCCTCCAAATACTGGTAACTAATGTACGAGGTTACAGTCTAAGTAAGATAGAGTGATATATGGAAGTGGCCAGTAAACAAGTTGAACGTTCTGATGGTCCTTCCTTTAGCGATTGCTCTCATGAACTTAATCTCAGTTTCCAGACCTAAACCATGGGACAAATATATTGGGACTGCACCTCACTAGTGGATCCTTTTGTTGTTTTAAGTGTTTTAGTCACAACGCACCAGCAAAGCTTTCCCTGCCCCCCGCAACAGATCAGAGATAAATGGGAAAACCCAAACCATAACTCCCAAGAAGACGTGATCTAATACTATAGTTTTTTCCCATTTGAGAAACTCTATGGGAAAGAAGGAGCCCGCACTTGCTGATGTTACTGAGTATAAACACATCGTGACAGCAGCGTCACTGGATGTCAGGTTCCATCGGTTGCTGAGACTTCCCTTATCCACAGAGTCAGAAATCGGACACGCGCCAGACTGGTCATGCTTATGACTGTATCCGTGACAGCAGGGCGGCTTTTGCTAGCAGGGAGAAACCTGAGTGAGGCTAATGGTGAGAAAAAGATGGTTCTGCCACTGTGGTAGGGAGATCTCAGTAAGTTTCGCTGGTGTTTATCTGAAGGCCTGGGAGTTTCTCTGCTTTGCTTTTACAGTGACCCATTAAGTAATCACTGGCTTCATGATAAGTGTTTTCTTGGTCACTCATCACTTGATATTATCAAAGAATAAAGACATTATCTATCACAAAATCTACACCAGAGCCATACACAGAAATACACATACACAGCTGCTGTGCAGATTTGAAAACCTCCGCTTTACAGCAGCGCCAGATTTGGAGTAGAGGGAGTCCAACTTGTACTGATGCAGAATGGACAGCAGCAGATGAACTAAGAGCACAGAGTTGGTTTCAAACACAGCCAGAGATCCTATAGCTCCTTTTCATCAAACAGTGATAGTTCAGATAGCCGGGTAAACAACCATGGGAAACGCCAGCTCTTCATGTGTTTGCTTTCAAAAACCCACACGTTTACTTTCCTTAAGCAACACGACACCCATCACCCTGCCAGTTGCACAGATACCTTGTGGACTAGCGGGGGTGGGAAGAGGGTCGTAGCAAAAGGCGGTTTGCCATCTACCCCTGAGGACATCAGAGGGAGATAAATACATGGTTGCTGTCCCCGGCTCTGTAAATCCCGGCTGCTCCCAGGCAAAAATGTGGCTTGCTTGAAGCACTGTATCACTTGCAGCAGCCGTTGCCAGAGCAGAGAAAGGTTTCAGGTCCTGAGGCGGAAAGGAAGGCCTGTGCTTGTCACGTGGCTCCATCTATTGCTGATGTCTTAATGACGTATTGAACAAAGGTTTAATACTCATTTCCAGTAGCTTAAGGAAACCGATAACATTTCTGGTAGCATAAAAGTATTTTCTATAAAATAATTTCTATATATGGCTTTGACCATAACTTTATTACAATCATCGGTAGCAGGTTAGGACATTACAGCCTCTGATCTGCTTATCTTGCTACGCTGAGTTTCCTTAAAGTAATGTTCAGGCTAATAAATACATCATACTTAACAGCTTTCCTTTGTGTGGCTTTTCCTTTCTTATTATTTCCACATTTTTATTTGTGAACTCAAGTGAAATATGTACGAGTTTAAAGACGCGTTATATAAAACATTCTCAAAAATTGGCTGAGCACAGAGCGGAGCGGTCTCTATTTATTTTTAAAGAGATGGCTTCCTTCTACATTCACATCACACTGCTTTATAAACCTCATCCCTCCATGACCCCTACCTGGGAACGCAACCATTTTTCGCTGCGCTGGAGGCAGGAACGGGATGTGGCACTACAGCTGTGCCTCTTGACTCCGCCAAAGCCCTGATTTGGACGACTTCTGCGCGGGAACCCGATGTCAACCCTGCCTTCCCCGCGGGATTGGGATTTTTGCCCCAGGTCACAAGCGGAGCTGGCTTCACATTAGACCTCTTGTATAGGACAAACTGCTCCAGAAACTGGCACCTAAACTCAACAGCCGATGGTTTGCTCATTTTGAAAGGCTTCTTGAGATTTTACAAGCCATTTTTGTTTCATGCTGGATGAAAACACAGACTGTTCAAAGGTTTTTGTGCCAGTAGCATGTGACCAGCTGATGGCCTGGTGCTCAGGGTGGTGTCTGGCTCTGAACTGCAGCTGAGCTACCGGAACACCCTGGTCCCCACCACCCCCATGACATTGAGAAAACTAGCAGTTCTCTCAGGGATTTTTCTTCTTTCTATCTCACTGTCTCCACTTTGGGTAAAATCACTATTTTCTATCCCTTTTTCTTGAAGGCTTTAGCTGAAAAACTCCTGCTTGCTTTATGTGTGCAGGCTGGGAATGACCGGGTGAAATCTGTATTACCTCTAATGCCATTTAGGTTTCAGCCTCTGCTACAAAGTCCACGCATTAAGTCACTGCTAAACATGTAACGTGATAAACCTCGTCCTCACTGACACCTCGGTGATCCCACTGAAGACAACAGAGGTCCCCAGGCTTAGCCAAGGACTGACTCAAGCTGTGGCATTCTCCTCTTCGAGGTTCAATGCTTTGTGTTCTTACATCTCAAATAACATCAAAACAAGACTGTGCAGTACAACAATAGGTTAGGTGGAGTGCAACCTGAAAATGTCTGCTATGCATGGCTACAACCCCTTTAAACAATACTAAATCATTATTTGATAAAACCACTTGATGAAAGACAGCAAAAGGACATCGTGAAGCTAGAAAAGCTTGTCAGATCAGGTTTCGAAAACTCAGTATTGAAAAAATGTTACCAGATCCTTAGAAGGCAAATTTATCAGTAGACAAAGTAATTAAGTTTGGATCTGTTCAAAAGTTTTTCCTTTGGAAACCAAAAGCAATGTTTTGTTACTGTCTTTTTCTCCCCTCAGTGACTTTAGTAGGTAGGATGACAAAACCACCATCATTTGCACGGCAGTGGAATACAAATCACGCAAACACAAAGAAGAGCGCTCGGGTTTCAGGCTTACAGTTTCTGTGCCTAACCAAAGAGACTGGAATTCTTTCTTTGCTTTCCTGGTTTTGAGTGAAGCTCTGTTACACAGGACAGACAAACGTACAGCCAACAAACGCGTGCCTGTCCAGGTAGCGTCTTGCTTTTCTGAGGCAGTTCTCTTTCAGCTATCGCAACAGTGAAGGCTTGTAACTCTTAATAACCCACAGCAGAGACATACTGCTGCCTTACCCTAGTAATAGGAAAGGCAGAATAAAAGGAAATAACATAACCAACCACAGTTGCATCTATGTTTGAAATCCACCTTCAACAGGAAAGTAACTAGAGCCCTGGATCATTTTTCTCTGGTTTTATGGTAATTTTCTTTCCTGTATTTTCCAGGATTCTGACCCAGGTTTATCCCACCAGACTTAGGGTTTAATTGCGGTACCACAGTCTGCCCCAGCCTCCCTCCGTGGCCATCTCCACAGATCTCTCTGCATGGATGATTCACGGAACACACGGGCTGCACAGCTCCCTAAAGAAGCCTTCCCTTCCCCAACAACTGTAAATGCACTCCAGGACAAGCAGGATTGTGACTCAGAAGCTTCATCGCACCCAAAGCTAGGTGTGACGAGGCTGAGCCTTTGTCTATAGTGAGAATACGCTGCTTCCCAGCTTCCTGTCTTCCAGCTAGAGAGTCTGTTCAAATTAATGGCAAAACTTTCATTTTTGTGGGAGAAAAACAAACATGGGTAGATTTTAAAATAAGACCTGCGTTCGTGTGTCTTGTTACTCTCGGTGGAGAGGCCAAACACACAAACAATTTGCTAGACTTTGAAGTTATGCCTGCAATAACCAGTAACTTTTCTCACTTCTGTCATACAGCAAAAACACCCAATATGCACATCCATCAAAAAGCCAGACGTTTAAGTGCTCTACTTGGACACATCAAACCAGCTGCTCCAAAGCATTATTATTCTATATTGTTTCAGGCACACAGAAAGGGCAGTCTAAAAAAATAAGAACAACGTAAGAAAAGCTGCTACTGTAATCAGCCGTGACTGAAGGCATTTCCTGTATTTTGCTATCAAACCGGTTGTTTTTTCCATTACACACTAAGTGAACTTCAGTAAGGTCAAGACACCAGAGAAGAACAGGATCAGAATATCTTCAATCAACTAAAGTTGACTACTTTAGTCCCTCTCTTTCAGATGTTTAGTCCTGGATCTCATCCCATATCTCCAATTTTCTTCCTTAAATTATAGATGCATAAACGACATCAGTGTGAATTTCTGATTTAGATCGTTGTTTTCAATGGCATTTAACTTGTTAGCCTCACACTTCCGCTAGCTTAAAGGTCAACCAGCCTCACGCTGCAGAACGCCAACAATATTATTTTAGTATGATAGAAGTTCAACAGGGGAGGCAGGTTTTCACTCACAGTCACAATACTGGGCCAAAAACTTCCCTCCGTTGGAAGCCTATTGTTTCCACCACACTGCCTACTGAGATCGAGCGTAGGGTTTGAAATGACTGGTAACCAAAAGTCAAAGCTACAATAGCACAGGTTAATTTGATCCAATCCTCCACGCTGTCATCACGCTGCCACATTAAATACAGGCTATTGTAAGACATGCAGCATCCCCATCCTGTGCTCTGACCCCATTCTTTTTCTGGAGAAAAAGCCTCTTTTTCTCTCATGAATGCCAAATAACGCTCTTTTAATTGTTAATGTAACACAAATGTCACCACCTCCCTTGGAAGTGAACAGTTCCAAGCACACTGCTGACTCACTGAAGAAGGAAGACGCACGCCATGTTTCCCCTGCACAACGCTTTGGCCCAGTTCAGTCACATATAGGGGAAGCGCAGCCTGTCTCAACACCGCAATAACCCCGACAGCCGACTCGCTCCGGGCAACCTCCTCATCTCCCTGCCGAACCCACGGGCGTGCTAGAGGCCATCCAGGGCGAGCCGACGGCCTCCAAAGCTCACTGAAGTCCTCTTCTCCCTTGCTCCCCACCCATTTTCTAGCTTCAAATCTTCAGTAATGATCTCTTGTTAGTTCTGCCAAGGTTGTTTATCAAAAGAAAACTAATGACGGTCAAAAAAATCCTCATTTTTCAGCCAGGGGACACTCAGCATACTCAAAGATGAGAACACAGTGAAGATGAAGAGCTCTTAAAGTATTACAGCCCGCTACAAATCCGCATCCTCAACAATGCTTATTTCGTGCTTCTATCAGGAACAGATGGACCCACCGTTGAGGGAAAACCTGAAAACACAGCAATACTGGGAACCTACTTAACAATTAATTCAGGATGGTCTTTTTCTCCCAGACCCCGGCTCTGGGCATACAATAAAATGGAAACTCAGGTGACTGGGAGCGTATCCTGAGTAAGCTACGTATGTGCCAGCACGAGCTGATATTCCAGTGCCCTTCCTGACTGGCCAACACCCTCTGAGGCTTTACGATGCCCAGAAGGTGTGAAGAAGAAAGGTTGTTGAAGGCTTGTATGTACAGTGTTTCTTTTTATAAAACAAATTCACCAGAATTCTCTTCCCTGCGGTTCCCCGCGGTGTCCTTAGCAGGGACCAAACACAGCTCCTAGCAGTAAGCAGACTCCTGTCAAAGCTCCGTATCATGCTTCCATGGAGAAAAATGCTTTCTTAAGGGAAAAAAAAAAATCTGCAATGAACTTTTGTACAGACAGTGATTTTTTCCAGCCTCACTTCTGTCTCAGTTCAACCTCCTGGGTCTTTTTATAGAAAGCCTTTCCACAGAGTGCTGCACGCAGTATTACGCAGAACGGACTAAATAAATTATGTAGCATAAATGAAATGATGTAATGCAGCAAGAATGTTGCTTCCAACAAAATGTTTACTTATATGGAATCACTAGAAGAAAGATTTTAATAATTTCTGCTTCTATTCTGATTTCAGTAGCATATTTCACGTGCCTAACCCTCTTTTTACACAATCATGTGGTCTGAACTTGGGAAGGGTATGTAGGCTCTTGGTTTAAAACCTCTTCTAACCCTGCTGAATCTACCAAGGATCAAAGCAGCAGCCGTCAACAGCTGCAGAAAGTGAGTTCAATCTATTTTGTTTTTAATCCTTCTGAAAGCAGTCTGTTATACAGACAAATTTATTTTATCAATTTTCTAGTACAGTTGGTGGAAGATTACTGCAGTGGAGGGATTCTGGCAAAATTAAGGAAAATCTTTATTATTTGTCTATAAAGTATGAAGAAGATGCCTGAAAAAATGGGAGTTGCATGCCCTTCCGTGTTGATCTATACAGAAAATAAACTTCCAATGTTGCTTCCAGACAGAGGCCACAGAAGCTTGTGCTTTGCACCAATGGTTCCAACTTCAACCCTTGCTTTGATACGTCATTAAAAAGCTTAAATACGTTTATGCAGAGAGCTGTATTGAACAAGATACTCTTTTAAAATTACAGTTGTGTAGCAAAAATCAAATTACTTTCCCCCCCGCTGAGCTCTGCCTGAAAGTGCACAAACACTCCTAGAGGATCTTTCTGGTGCAGGACGTTTCAGCTCCAGCACTGTGTCAGATGCAGCTCCTGCGGCCGTCCCCATCTCCTCCAGAACACACGCCCCCGGGAACGCCACCTTGGCTCTAGGGCCAGCGGATAATATCAGCACTTCAAATCTGCTTGTACGGGGCACCCCACTATTTCTAATACACGAGTGCGATGGGAGGATGACCCATGGGTTACTCCTGAGGAAGAACACGGCACGACAGGAAAGGTACAACATGTTCTCTTTTGCCCACGTCGAGGTTAGCGGAGTCCTCTACTGAGTTACCTTCAGCTGCAAAGGCAGAGGGGCGCCGCGGAGAGCCCAAATGAAAAGAGAAACAATTCTGAGTACAACATGTGGGAGGCTAAAATACGATTTTAATCCCCAACGTTTAGTACAGGCTAGGTAGTCACTGCGTGTAAATACTGACTTCAGCAG
>NW_010393442.1:30602-36360 GCF_000710305.1 Buceros rhinoceros silvestris | reverse complement strand
CAGCAGGATTATAATATAAACTACGAACAGAAGTGACTCTTCTTGAAAGATTTTGTCAACATAAAAAATAATTTTGAGCCTGAGGAATTATCTTTGTGACTTCTACGTGCTCAGCCACTAGGTCTCTCTTCAGAGACCTGCTACCCAGGCTCTATGCTCTGAGGAGATCAGAAATTACCCTGCAGAATTCCCAGAGAGTTACATGGGCAAAGACTAGCAAGAAACCTAATTACACAGCTTACAGAAGAACTATTTTACATCAAGTTTCATTAAATTTTAATGTTCAATAAAGTATCTTTGCATCCTTCTGACAGCCTTAAACTGCGTACGCTGAGTACAATTTAATTCCACTGTAAAATTGCTTTGCTCTTCTGGTGTCGGAATGAGCTTTTTCCTGTAAATGAGAATCGTGATTTTTAAAGAACCAGTCTCTTATACACCAGCTAGCAGCCTCTATCCACCCGTGTCACCTCGTAATCGCATTCATATTATGTAGCATCACATTCTGAATTCCAATTAAAATTGCATGAATGAATGAATGTCTGAGAAACGTTATCACAACTTTTAAAACAAGATGGGAGAGAAGCTGCAGAAGTTGTGCTGTATCCCAAAGACCTGCATAAGATGTATTAAACTCAACATTGCCTGACCCAAAACAAACACGGATATTAGTTTTCAGTCTCTGCAGCCAATCTGTGGCATTAAGACACGATAGTACAGCGAAATGAAACATTAAGGGGCACTATAGCATGATTCTCAACCAGACTCAGACTTTGAACGATGACACTCCCTTAACAACAGTACTGTTCAACCCCTTACTGCCTACCCTGCTCCAGGCATCACCCCTTCCACCTTCTTTCATCGCCCCCCACTACCACCGCTGTAGTGAGGCAAACATAACTGTGTTCAACTGCTTTTTCAATGCATCCTATTAAATAGAGAGCGCAAAAAATAAACCCCATTTCCTATGGCAGGATTTGGGGATTTTACGCCTAAATCTCTCTTGGATGGGGTTTATACAGGTAACAATCTTGGACTAACTGTGAGCACCCATAGGTGAGCCAGGGGAGAAAAGGCTGTAGAGGTCCTGACTCACCGGATTTGTCACCAAATTATCTCTGGCTTTATGAGCTGTAGCTCACTAATACCAGTTAATGATTTGCTGTTATTACTACACAGAGAATTTCCAGGATGCTGTTTCAAAATTTCTTCACACCCTTTTGCTCACGAGTGGAACAACTTCTACCCAATCTGCAGATGTTTTAAAAATTGTAGCCACATCCTCTTCATCTTAGGTCTTCCCCAGCAAATGAGAACTGTTGTGGTCCAAAGGGTTTCTCTCACCTCCACTCAGGGCACTTCTCCCTCAGTGTCTGTGGAAATGGGCTTGCAATGAGCTGCCTTCAGCCTTGCACCACGGGCTGTGCTGCTGAGCTGCTCCCACTTCCCTTGTTCACAATGTGAGGACCCTTTTATCCTATCAGGTATTTAGAGACTTTCAATTAAATAAGACTCAGGGCCTCTTTTATAATAGTTATGGTCCCTTCAGACCTATTGCAGACTACCAGCAAAAGCACTGGCACACATTTGGTACGACTTCCCACATCCCCAGGACCATAACTCCCAATAAAAGGACAGCAAGCCGCTAAGTTTAGGCAAATATGTACTCAGGCAGTTTCTTAAGTGTATATTATTTTTGTTCTACAAGTACCCCTTTAGAGCTGCTTCACATTTATTGATGTTTGGAAGCTTTTAAATATCCATTACCCACTTAATTGACCATAGCAGCTCCATCTGACTCATTATTTATGTTTGTTGGAATATATTTAGGCATTTTTTTTAAATGGGTGTTAATGGACCATAAAATCTCCCTTGGAAACCCTGTAATAAACCAAGTAAATACCTGGTGAAGTGCTATAATGCTTATTTGTTAGTACTTAATTTTATCCTTAATACTCCATGTTTCAAACACACGAAGTTCCTCAGTTCAGGTTACTAGCAACCAGCCTTCCTTGGGTGGTTCTGCATTACTCAGCTCCACACCACGGTGCACCCCCAGCAGCTGCTGTGCTGGCTACCTACCCCTGAAGCCATCCCCTCCTCCCCTCGAAGGGGCAATCACGTGCCCTAAGACTGGGATACCTTGTGAGGAAACTTTCACATCTACGTTAAAATCATCCACACACAATAGCACATGCTATTTGCACCGACACGCTTGGAAGAACAGTGTTTTCTGTGCCTTCCACACAGCAGCTGCGTCGGAGGAATGAGCATACCTGCGTGAGTATTGCCACTGTGTCTGGCCTCTCCCCTTTATTTTTTCTCTCTTTGTTGTTTTGCAAGACTGACTACTGGAAACAAATTCTGGGAGCAGGAGGCAAGAGGTGAAGACCCATCTGTGGTGTACGCTGTGAGAACTGCTGCTTGGGCCTCGCCTCATAAGCTGGATGTTACCGTAGAAACTTTATTTTTTTAATCCAAACCATGATGCTCTCAACGTAAGTGCTCTTGAGGGGGTCAAAATTCAATCTGGTGGTGGCAGGAGAGTGTCTCTCCCTGGTACCGTCCATGCCCAGTGTATCGCAGGGCAGCAACCATGCAAGCTCCCATCTCAGTAGAGCTGCCCTGGCCTCGCCGCCGTTCCTGCTTAGCCCGGCTCCGCGTCTGCCTCCTCCACACGTACTCAGTGCTGTGGAGGTGAAGACCGTGTCTTTCGGCTGCTCTGGGCAGCTGCTTGCTCAGGCTCTGTGAAACCCTGGCAGCTGAGGAGGGGGGCAGGCACTACTTCTGCCACCGGAGGGTGAGCTACGTGACTCGTTACACCTCCTCTTCCCAGGAGCTTCCAACACAGCCCTGGCCACCTGATCCACTTTGTTCCACTTCTGCATTCCGCTGGTTGGGCTGCACCTAGTCTGTCCAAGGTCTTTCTGATGTAACCCCACCGCTGTTTGTTCTGCCAGCAGTGGAGACTTCGACGCGCTCCCCAGAACGCCAGGGTTCCTACCGGCTGTGTTTTCTCTGGTTGAGTTCGTTAGGCCATTTTCGTTATCCTCCTGCTGAGCAACATTATTTCTGTTTCCTCACATTTCACTGGAAGTTGTCAGCTAAACAGGTATTTTTTAAGTTTTCAAAACTTTCAGTGATACGATAGCTTTCAGAGTGGCTAAATGCTCATTTTCCACAGCCTTTTGCAATGATAAGCAAAACACCACACAGCATTCAATAGCACAGCACATTCTCAAATGGGATGATTTCCTAATTTAAAAGAAACACATTTTCTATCTGCAGAGCCAAGCCGAGGCTCCAAATCACCCAGGAAGCTGCACACATCGTGTTTATGAATAGTCTCAATCAAAATCAGCCTATGAGCACAGTGATCTGCGTGCAGAAATGATGGCTGGAGCAGCATCTGAGATAAGCTCTTCTATAAAGAGGAGGCGGATAAAAGCAGGGGGGGGCGCAGAGAACAAATGCAAAACTTGAGCCAAAAGTAGCAAGGTTCTGACCAAAAGACAGAAAAAGTTGTAGGCAACTGACGTGCATCATCCAAATTTTCTTTTGAGGTTGTTCAGTATTTCAAATTTCATCTGCATAAACTCCTCTTAGAGTTTCTTCCATGTTTCCATCTCACATTTTGCATTACGCTCTAACTGTCCTGCTGCATCTCAAAGCACAACACCACCTTCGTGAAACGCCTGTCGCCTCAGAACGACGTTTGCCGGGCGCTGCTCTGTGTTAGTGAGAAGCTTCGGCAAAGCCCCGTCCCGAACGGGACAGTGGCAGCAGCACTGCAGCCGGGGTACAGAGATACTCTCCAGGGTCCGGAGACAAACGTGGCTGGAGGGCACAGCAAAACTGAGTCCAACCTTCTGTCTTTTAGCAGCAGAATTACATCGAGGAAGCACCTGAACTTTTCATCACCACCAACAGATTTTGAATGGGAAACTGGGAAACAAAAAGGATTCTCTTTGTTCTGTTAGAAAACGGTTTGAAGAATACGTTTCTCTGTAGAAACAAGGCTGCTCCTCAGCACAGAAAGCTACAGGTACTGTCTTGTGTCAGAACGTTCAACGTCTACGTGTGCTGCAGCTCTAGTGGGTTTTATTTTGTGTGTGCTTCTCCCAGTTAAAATGTTATCAAATGCAGAAAGGTAACACACATTTCTTCCTGTTAAAGATGTAAATATCCACCGTCTAAAATCACTGCCATTCGCCCAGAAATAAGTACCAGTCTGCTCTGTACCACTTTGCTGCTATGATCTGTCGAGAAGCGGTCGCCCTTTCTACCGAGCGTACCGGAACACGGCTGCCCTCACAGGAATGTAAACTTGGCATTAACCCTGGCAGCGTCCCACTCCCTGCCCTCTCCCATTTAACATTAACCCACTCCTGTACCGTTATCAGGAGGTAAAGGTCACAGCTCCATTTACACAATACAGCACTACACAAACAGTCATTAAACAAGAAAATCTTGCACCAAATAAACACGAAGCAAAAAAACAATGCTGACCTCGCTACTGGGAACTCCCCCTGGAAGTACCTTGTCATTCCCCAAGTGAGGTCAACGGTGCTGGTCTCTTCTAAATATTAACTGCCCAGCATCGCTCCTCCACACACCCACCTCCCACGCAAGAGCCAGCTAAGGACGTATGTTCCAAACCCAGGAGAAATTCAGAAAGCATTCTACTGTTGGCAAGACCGCGTGGTTCGTATCCCATTCCCACAGCCTTTACTCATCCTTCCACAGCTGGAAACCTTGTCAAAGGCTCTCCTATACAACAGCAGCCCTTAGCACAATACATAAGCTGGGCAGATGGCAGGGTGGACTCCCTCCATCCGAATGCCAGAAGCCTGGGAACCAACCCTCCTTCCTGCTTCTCATCTCCCTCAGCCCCGCTCCTCTCCACCCCAGCCCACTGCCTTTTCCTGCGGGGAAGACATCCTGCTTATTTATGCATTTCATGTCTGCTGGCCTGCCTAGATCCAGCAAGAAAAAGCACAAAGAGGGCAGGAGGCCACCAGCTAAAGTCCCATCAGAGCTCGTGGTCAGTGACGGACACTAGACCAGGCAGAGCAGAGATGTCGCCTGGGGTGCAAAGCTGGCCAGGAGCACTGATCAGGCAGCAGTCCCCGGAGACACCAGGACTCAGACACACATGCAGCAGCACAATTCACTCCTGCTTTTATTGAAGCTGATGGAAATAGTTTGTGGCTCACTTGCACCAGAAGCAAACTTTAATTTCTGTGTAGCAGCCTCCTGCAGCGGGCAGTTAATGCAGGGAAGGGCTTGAGCTCAGGATATTCCCATGCTTAGGACTGGATATGCTGTATGAGGGTACAAGGTCTTTCTTGCCCTCCTTCATGGACCATTAGCTATAATAAGATGATCTTTAAAGACTTAAAAAACAATTTACATCAAAATGCTCTGCGTCTAGTTTTGTACTTTAAAAAGCCAAGAAAAAAGGGGGGGAGAGGAATTTTATTTGGCTGCTGCCACTCAGAAATGACACAGTACGGTAACTTGGGAGAATGATGACTTCTAACATGTTAACCACTGACCATGCAACATTTTCATCAGTGTAAATATAACTCCTTGTTACTCTGCCAAGGTTGCACTGAATCATACAACCGCCAGTGAAGTCAGACTTTCTAAATATTCTTATTTCACATAAAAACACACTAATGAAAGTACTTCTAAGTCATTCTTCCTCCTGAAGAAGGAACACACTGTCGTGTGTTTGCCCTGATAAACAGGAATG
>NW_010393442.1:27668-30524 GCF_000710305.1 Buceros rhinoceros silvestris | reverse complement strand
TGCCGGGAAAATTGATCATCCAAGGAAAAACTCAGTGTTCAAACAAGTTCTTGGGGTATGTGTGTGTGGAAAGAGCCTGGAGGTATTCAAGGATTGGCATCAGTGTATTTCTATTCATATTCTCCCCAGTTGAGGGTTAATATATCCTTCATCACCACCAACATACTAATTACAGAGCGCACGGAGGCTTGCAGAGCTGCAGCAAGTTACAGGCTGGATTATTACTTCATATTGTGAGGAAGACCTTAACCCAGAGCTAGGAATGAGGATTCCCCTGTGACCAGATGCTGCACAATTTGAAGGCAACATCTCCCAGACCTCACACTCAAAACCAAAATGATGAGTTCACCCAAAGCAGGTGACACTGACTCCCCAGTTAAGGTACCTCTTGACTCAAGGAACTGAAACTGTGGACATTCAGCTCCCTTCTTGTGTTTCAGCGAGAGCACCCTGTTTAATCACTTGAATGGTCTTGGGGCACACCAGCGATCACATAACATGCAACTACTGGTCCTTGGGGTCTTCACTGACACAAGGTTTGTAGCTCACACGGTTGTTCCCTAAATCCAACGTGAACTGGGGACACCAGCATTTGTCAATGAAGCGGTACCCCATTCCAGCGCAGGTGTCCCTGCGTGAGGAGACAACAGCTCTTTCTACCTACTTTGGGACAGAGCGGGCACCTGTGCCACCTCGCCCGAACTACGATGAGAGCCGGAGACCCGACCCAGGCACTCCTGTCCTCAGCTCAACACCAGTGGGTGAAACGAGAATGTGTAACACTTAGATACATCTGTGGAAATGCACAGGAATGTTGGAAGTCAGTACAAGAGGAGGGTACGGAACAGGTAGTTTCTTACGCCCAGTTCGTTGCATCCTCCCTATACAAGAGTGTACATTATGCTGACGATGACTGACTTATTTAAATCTACCAGACTCCAGGGACAGGCGACAGTGAACATAGTCCACAACCTTTCATCACCAGAGTCAAAGTCCAGTTCAGCTCACAGGCAAAACGGGATACGCAGTCTAGCCCTCAACTCCTGAAGCCTGGGTACGTTTTTTCAAAGTGGTGCAATTGCATAACATCAACAACGAGTGCCAGAAACTGCGACTGAAAACTTCCCTCGTGTCTGATTGACTCTACTTGTATTATCAGGCCCCAGCTTGACATGTGCCTGAAGAGCGGAATGCCAGAGGAGAGGGAAGGTGGCTGGGATAACACAAATATTTTTATTAAGCTGTTGAAGTGTTTTTGACACAACAACAGTAACATTATACCCTTTAAAATGTCACACTGAAAATTATCCTGAGGTTTATCTATCATACAAGATGCATTTACTAAGAGCAGCATCTTTATATATAACGATAGCGAGGTTTGTCTTTACTTCCAACGTAAACTCGATAAACGAAAGTAAGGTACATCATTCACCTGGATAATCGGGCAAGTCTGGGAACATCTGTTGGGCCACTCACAAAGATGCGAACCTACAGAATAATTTCTATTGCCAAACAGGGAGCTGGCTTTCTCTTTGAACTTTGGGGGAAATGAGGATAAACTAGTTATTATAAAAGATGATAATTTAGTATCATCATAGCACTTACTAAAAATCTACCCGACAAGCCAAAGCATGAGTTAAAGCTAGTTATTTACTTCCAAAAATATAACGCTGTTCCATCTTCCACACACACGGCTGAAAAAAGATCAGAAGGCAGAGCAGCTATTTTGAAACCTGCATTTCCATCAAACATCTTGGTTTATTTATATATTCCCACTTTCCTTGAAGTATTGCCCACACAAGCAGCATTTCCCAGTTGGGAGAATAACCATTAATTTCACACCACAATGTTTTTTCTAGAGATATAATTGCACCAAAGACAAGTATTCTTTATTAAAATATCTGAAGGCATCTTTGGTACTTCTGACTGGTAGTTATTCAGGAGCATAGGTTTCCTTTTTTTTCTTTTTTTTCCCCCCTTTCCTTTCCTTGCTTGCCAGCTAATAAGAGCTTTGGGAGGTAGTGAAGGAGTGACTTGATCCCAGTGTATTTTAATATTGTAATAAGTGATGCAGTGAGGTAGGGAATAATCGGGCTGAAACTCTTCTGTGCAAGACAACATTTGACATCACCAAACGCATTCTCCCTGGGTCTGGCAAACCACAAATTAGTTGTGACATTTTATTATGATTAATTCTTTTAAGATAACTGCTAACTTCTTCCTTCTACTTGTATTTCATAGAGGGATATACATTCTACGAACTGTTGAAGGTCCCAGTATCCCCTGGTTGGGAAAATGAGTTATTTTTTATGGATATAACTGTTCAGATGCAAAAGCCTGTGCCAAAGCAAAATACAATTAAAGCTGTTCCTAATGTTCTTCCTGGTGCTTAAGTTTCTGCTTTTATCCTACAACTCAGGCTATTTCTCTCCTTTTGCCTCTCCTGATAATGCACCCAACATAACAGCCCATTTACAACTTCAGTGCTTCACTGCAGCCTGTCAAAGACATGTCAGCATAGACTCTGAAGCAAGAGGCTGAGTATCTTGCAAGGTGTAAGATCCAAAGCATTGCCTCATCAGAATGGGGTTTCTCGCGGGATCGAAGCATTTTGACAGAAAGTCATAGACAGAATGCAGGCTCGGTGCAGCTCACAGCCAACACTCGGCAGCAGCGACACGTCAGACAAGAGGAAAGAGAGGGGAGATGGGAGGATGTGTGTGGAAGGAGAGGGAGAGGGGAGGGGAGAAGGGTTGCACACTCAGATGAAAAAGGGAGAAGGTAATTTTACCAATTCTTTCTTTTTCATGGAAATCATTGAACTGACCATGTATCACAAAGTGTCTAAACACCGCT
>NW_010393442.1:21637-27591 GCF_000710305.1 Buceros rhinoceros silvestris | reverse complement strand
CGCTCTTCAGGAAGAGGAAACTGGCTCAAACCTTTTTAAGGAAACAAATTCTCAATATTCTTCCCTTTTTAAAGGACTAATCTTGTCTGTTTCCCTTACAATACGCAAGTTGCCACGTTGTACTACCTAAAAATACAAACACACATCTTTGGAAATAAATGCAGATGCAATGAATAGGCAAGGTGATGCGGGCAGCGAAGGCAGGTACGTGTTGGATCGTCAGCACCTGGAAACAAACCTGTGCAAAGTGGTAGGGCCAAAAGTCCAACCCAATATGCGAACATCATAACGCTGTTAATAGACGATGGAGATCAGGAGCTGCAGCTAGCAAAAGCTTCCCAAAGAAAATGGGATTTTTGACCGAAAGACCACTTTTGCAGAGATTTATTTGCTTCAGAAGATGCCATGTCCTGCTGTTTGCTGTGTCTCTGGAAAGGACATTCCTCCTCTGAGAAGTTTCCTTTTGAATCCCAGTTGGTGGGAAAGCCCACGGCCTCTCATGGAAGTTACCACTCAGACCTGGTTACTAAACATTGAAAATTCACTTCTTCAAATTTCTAGTGCTCTTAAGATCAGCCTTGATGTGAATCCAGGGCTGTGACAAATTCCACGTCCTCATCTTGATGTTTCTGCTCAAGAAATCTGAGTGCCTGTCCCTGAGATGGCCACCCCACCCCAAACTAAAACTGGTAACCTGAAAGAGGGTGGGAATATCAAAACTCAGGTCCACAGAACTCAATTTTTAGCAGACAGGACCACAAAACTTGTATCACAGAACTTGCTTTTGAGAGCCCGAATTTATTGCAAGCAATGACCAGCTGCTGAAAACAAATAAAAAGGGAGAGGAAGGGTGAAATGACAAGATAAAGAACTTAATAAACACATTAACCTAGGGGTGAAAGTTTTCAAAGCGATTCCTTTCAATAATAAAAGCGTATCCCTGTGTTCTTCACAATAGGCGCTTTTGTGTGTGTGGGGTTGAAGGATGGAGATTTCGCGGCGGGGGCAGAGGTTCAAATAGATGCGGGGCAAATCAAAACTGCCTGCACAGAGCCACTTCCTGCGGGTGAGTAAAGCCTTCACCCAAACAGTCCAGAGGAAGGGGCATAAGCAAAGCATTGCAAACGACCATCCCGATCGTATCGGAGCGGAGACAAGTAGGACAAACAAACGCAGGAAGTGGCAGGGAGTTAGGAGCCGAGAGGAAATCCATGGCACAGAGAGGAAAGCGAAGAGATTGCAGCGCTCTGCAAAAGGGTCACCTCTGGGTCGCACTGTGCCAAGCTTTTTCAAAACCGCTTTATTTGGACTAGAACACAAAACTGGCACACACAGCTGGCGGCCGCCGCAGAGGCCATTCAAATGTTAACATTCGCCACGATAAACAGTCAAAAGAAGTTCTGTGTAAGCAAAGTGGAACAAACAACTAAGCGAAATCTGGTTGCTAAGAGACAGAGGATTTCAGCCAAAACCAGCCCCAAGCATCCTCGATTTTTGATCAGGGTACCTGTAGATGACGCCGTGTTGGTGAAGAAACATGAGTGCCGATGTGACCTCTGCTGCGTAAAAGCGGGATCGAGGTTCGTCAAATTTGCGTGAGCGCTGGATTTGAAACATTAAGTCTCCTCCATTCACATACTCCATGACGAAAAAGAGGCGGTCCTGAAATTAATTAAACGGTGTTATTTAGCTAATTCCTTTTAGTCACATAAAGGACTGCTTGAAACTACACTTTAGGCGATCGGAGCATTTACGTCAAGAATTGAAAGAAACAAATGCTACCATTCTGAAAAAGGACAAGCTGAAAACCCAAGTCCCCCAAACCTAAAGAAAACGAGACAGGAGTCTCAAAGTGAGAAATAAGAACACAACCAAAACGTAGTGATAAGCCAAACACACACAAATCTCGGCATGTTAACAAACGCATATGGCATTACAACCAATATCTGACAATAACAGAGATACTTAAATGATGCCTTTTTTAAAAAAATTAGCCACAGCAATGATGAGATACAGCAATGATGAGATACAGCAAATTCTGTCAGCTACTGGAGGGCTGCTGGGCAAATTTCAGGCTTCTTACCCTTCTCTTACCAGCTACTACACCTGCAAAGTGTATTTCCCCAATTCTGCAGAAATGCACTAGAATTCTTAAGCTATAGAAACCAGTGCTGCCCACCTCGAACACTTACAGATGGCTTTTTGAGTGGCCTCAAACTCTTGTACGACAGCGAACTGCAATTACATTATTAGAATACGTATCAGGTGGTGTTTCCTTCTGATGCTTACCCACTTCAAAGCCCAAGTTTACAACTCTGTTTTGATGATGGAGAACTAGAAATGAACTTCACTGGAGGCCAGCAGCTGAGATTCCCAGGCAGTCACCCCATTTGGGTGTGTTTCAGAAAAAACACCACAAGTTAAGCACTCAGTGAAGCAGTGAGAACTGAGAAGTGCAGTGAACTAAATGTGAGCTTGACATCTTGAACCTTTCATGATCTAAACTGGCAAAGCAGATGAAGGCATAAGCAAAGAAATGACACATATCCACTTTACGTAATTTACATCTTTTTTTTAATGTTTCTTATGAATTTTCATAGTCTTCCCTAACCTGTAGAAACAGCACTAAATCATCACCTCTTCGCCAGTGCACCCTTGGTTTGCAAGCCGACTTTCCCTCCTTACTGTAAAACACCTACATCCACGTGCTCGTGCGTTTAGACAGAGTGCAGCTAATTCTCATAGGACACAGAGAAGGGACCTGAGCATCTACTCTTGGCCCTGCATTAGTTCACGTGGCACAAACATTCCTCTCTCGGGTCTCACGATACACAGGCATGTAAAGGGGGGGGCTGCACCAAGGGGAGCCCCTCTCCAGCCTTCACGTCATGCTGCAGTCTGGCTCTAGCAGTGGTGTGCTGGGCTGAAGCAAAGGAGACGAGATGTGACATTGCTTTGGACAAGGAAAACCAACAGAAGATGGGAGTTAATTAACCTCTCACAAGTGAGCCCAGGCCTGAAGATTACATAGTTTATATCTAAGAGTCCAGAAATTCATAAATGTTTGCCGTTTGCCTTTAATAATCTACTCCACGGCTCAGATTCAAAGCACGGCACTTAAAAAAATCCTTAAACTTAAGCACATGCATTAATCGTGCTCATTAAGTGCCTCAATGTTACACTTATCAGGGATGTTTCCTGGAGGAGGCTGGAAATATTTGGCTGACTTTTTGCTGATTACAGAAAGAGGATGCAGGAAAAAACCTTGTGCCTTTTGCCCCCTGTATCTTGGGAACTGCCAGAGTGGATCGAATTCAGGATCCGGGTGGACTGGCACTCCTGGCAAAGCGTTGCTAACAACTCCAAACACCACAGATGGCACTTAGCTAAAACTTCCAGATCTTTTCTTTCGGTTCAGCCCACTGCAGGGCTTTTTCAGTTTAGCCACATAAAAGTCTAACTGGGACTGTTCAGCAGAACATCTTGTCCTTAGTCTGAACAAAAGCTTTAGCATCAGCTCCACTCCCAGAGCGGGGCAGTGCCGACTCCTCCATCTTCCTCCACATCTTTCGTATTACGTACGTCCCATCCTCCATTTGAAGGGCTATTTCTGGCAGATTCTGCAGTGTAGTTGACCACCTTTTCAAAAGCACACCCACTAAAACCAGAATTAGCAGCTCGGTGACTGAAGTTGCTCTGCTGTTGCGTTTTTCTGCTATACACTGATACTTCAGGTTACTTTTCCAGCTTTCCTGGGTGCACATTTCAGTTTTCTAATGATAATTCACAGTAAAAAATAAAGTACCTGTTTAAAGTGAGTCTGGGTTAGATTTTGAGATGAAAAATACTAGTTCGCACCTGCTGTATGGGGTAAACAATAACCAAGCCAGAGTTTCAACAGCAGAAGGTACCATCTGTTTTGATGAAGTCCCTATAAAATCTACTTTCTTAAAATCACTCTCTTGTCTTTTTTGGGTCACAATAATGACATGATCAGCTGGGGCTCAAATGTACATGGAAAGAGGATGCAAGAGAAGAGAGAATATTTTGTGAATAGGAGCTGAGATTGGTAAGACCGTTTTTCTCCTGATTCCCAGATCCTCAACAACAGACGCACAGTTTTGATTTTTGCTACTCAAACATTTTTTCCCTGCCTTTCATAAAACGTTAACGATCACAAGCCAGGTTCCTAACTCTCGGGCTGTTTCCTTTCTGTCCTAACGTAAGTGCACACACACACACACACACAGAACAAACCAGAGAGGCTCGGTGACTTCAACCCAGAGAGAACCCCATCCTCAAGCAGGAATTGTGAAACAGCCGTATTACGCCTGATCACAGGCACCAGGATATATTCAAATAGCGAAGAGAGAGAATCTAAAGTCAATGCTCCAAAGAATTATACTTACACCACAGTGTTTACCCAGGTAAAGCTGAGAGACAAGGTATGACTTTATCACTGACTGTGCTCCAACAAAATGGAATGGGGTTGGTTTGGACTGCATTGGTTTTGGACTCCGTCTTCACAACATTTGAGAAGTATGTTTTGATGAACAAAATAAATATAAAGCAGTCCTGAGAACTCTCTGATTACATAAAGTGAAATAAAAGGTAAAAATCACAAAGACATCACAGATTAATCCCCTCTTTGCAGTATTTTTTTGCTTTGTAGATGCCAAGTAAGCTAATATGTTTCCTGAGGTAATTAGATTCTTTTACAGGGTTTGTTTTAGTCCTTAATCACACCTGCTTCTCCTTGAATTTCTCAAAAGGTATGGTTGAATGAGAATGCTTAAAATAACAAATGGAAAGAAAAACAGAGCAGAGAGCACGAGTAAGAGATTTTAAAAGCAAAGTGGCCAGGAAACAAACAGGCTAGAAGTCTAGACAAAAAAAAGCTTAACTCCACTCTGCATTTCCATGGTATTTTCTGACCATACATTTAACTCCTATACCGGAATGCGTAACCCCCGTCTTGCATCTCTTTTACTCGAGTCTCACCTCTTGACTGTCTTCACTAAGAACACTCTCCCGCATGCTTTGTGCTATAGAAACAGGACTCCAAAAGCAACTTCTTGTCTCTGGCCCTAAGGCTAGCTGGAGAAGTACCCTCATCACTTCTCACCTTCTCTCTTGTTCCACTCTGAACTGTGCCCCAATTTCATCCTTCATCCTCCCTGATGTTCAGAATTGCCATCCTTCAGCTCTACAGTAAATCCTTCTAACTAATCCTTTACTCTTTATTCTGATTATTACTGTAACCTTCCCTCTTCGAAACCATTCCTTGATTTTTACTTTTATTTACCTGCTTTTTGTTAACACCAGAGTCTATATATTACATACTCTCCCTGACAGTTTATATTTGCTTGGTTTTAGATGTTACGAGTGCTACCGGACAGAGCTTCTACCTTTTGCTTCTTTCGGAATAACATACACGTTTTTAATTGGAATCAAGGGAAAAATGACCAGGAACACCAATAGTAATAAACTCTCAGGACAGAACAGACTCAATCCAGCTGCTTTTTGTGGAGGTGTGATGAATGACCGAGACCTTCCTACTAGTCAGACCAGCTAATCGTGCCCATCAGTATTAACAAATGACACTATACAGTCTATTGGCTGTTTAGATGTAGAATAATACCATTGTTGAGGAAAAAACTTCTGCGTAAACCCTGTAGGAAAGCACAGACACGGAAAGACTTTGATGTACTGTTTACATTAATTATTGTGTAGGCCTTAAAAGATTTTTTTTTTAATTGTTATCAGTCATTAACCTGTCTGTCCTTTGTTTGCTTTCCAGTTCAAGTCTCGTTAACGTTAGACTGCAGCTTGAAGACAACCCACTGATGGACACGAGGCCAAGCGCAATTATCACTGCAATCTGAAGAACACAGACTGGCTGGGTTTTTCCTCTCAAACAAGTCCTGCCAGCCGGGGGACCCACGACGCGGTTC
>NW_010393442.1:20581-21538 GCF_000710305.1 Buceros rhinoceros silvestris | reverse complement strand
TTGGTACCGACAGATCCCAAACCAAAAATAAATCAGGCAACCTGTCTCCCAGTTTCAAATCGGAGATGTGTGTCCATGCTACAAGCCTGAGGACAAATTGTTTCACTACTGGTTTTTGTCTCGTGGTTCAACTCTTACAACACGTAAAACCAGAGGATTGAGAAAAGGCATCAAACCACAGACTCCTCAGGCCAAATTCACTCTTGGTATCACCAGCCTACTCCAGCTACCATTTTTTTCTTCTATTTATGCTTTCATACAACTAGCTGTGAATAAATTCTTCCTGGTTCTCACTAGTTACACCTCAACTAAGTTCTTCGTGCGAGTATAATTTTTCCCTCCTAACTTCAGGAAGTTATACTTGAATTAGATTTCTCCAGAGGTTACTGAAAGTATCAAAGAAACCAATACATGTATTAAATACAGGCAAATCTAAATGCAAAATAGTTCATATTCTAGTGGAGTACTGTGACATAATGGAATACTTTTAGCCACTAAACTTGTTGCAAAACGGAAGTCAAAGATGTATTTTTTACTGCACAAGAACTCAGATAAATGTATTACCTTCGCGCGCTCTGTGAGGATATTTCAGTCAGACCGTGCATGTAAGGAATTCTTCTCTGACTGGTATAAAAATGTGATTATTTAACTCTATTTAAACAGGATGCTCAAACAGTTTGCTTAAAATTACCTAAAACTACAGCCACTGTCCCACCCCTCAGCACTTGAATAAACATTTCCTGCCTCTGATGGAAATTGCACAGGCACACTGTACACTGCCGCAAACCTTCTACACCCCGAGCAGACAACTAACTGGGATGGCAGATCCATCCTCCACAATGCCCCGTCTGGAGGGAGAAATACCAAAACGGGAGAAAAACCAGGTATGACAGCAAAGGAAACAACAGAAAGCTCTCTCCTGCTCACTGCATTCCTTTTCCAAGTTTACAGCAACAA
>NW_010393442.1:16780-20423 GCF_000710305.1 Buceros rhinoceros silvestris | reverse complement strand
CGACAACATTCTGTCCCCGATTCCCTGTTTACATGTGGGGCTAATGGGGGTGTTTTCCCTGCTTTGTACCAGGGCTTTCACGGAGATCCCAATAAGGAGGAACAATTTCTGTGAAGCCCATGTTTCTCAGAATGAGTCCTGCGTAGAGGAATCGCCACCTTAAATTTCACACGGGATATCTGCCAATGAACAGAAAATGCACACATACAGACCTTGTATTAAAGGATTTTGCTGTCAGTCAGACACTTCACATTTCTCTCAAGCTTGTGAATACTATTACAGCGAGGGATTTACTGCTCAGTTTTACTCAGCTTTGCCCAGTATTCAATTTCCAGTCTAGTTTTTTTGCCCTTGAAAGAACAACGACCTCGAAGTTAAAACAGAGGCGGGAGAGACTCAAGGAACCACTCGGAATCGGATAAAGAAGTCTCGCAAGGTCACCCAGCTTATCCCCCAGCCGACAGCAGCTCCAGCTGTACCGAAGCCGAGGGGACCATTTCAGTGCTGCCAGGCAGCGTCTGGGCACTGTGAGCCAGTGATGCAACTGTGAACCTGACCGCCCCCAAAAAGAGAGAGCAGCCTCTGTTTGTCCCACAAAACCCTAGAAGCAGGATGCTCTGTGAGTCCAGTCTGCTGGGGGGCGAGGGGATTTGTCTGCCCCCCATGGCAGCAGGGTCTCCTGCTGTGCCAGAAGTGCTCCGTTCCCTCCTCAGTCCCCTCGTCAGCAGCAGAAACTGGCAGTGTATTCCTTGAACATGTGCTACCTCGCAGATCAGAAAAGCGCATCGCTTCCTGAAATCCATCTGACCAGCTCTTAAAACCCACCACCGATAAGCAGTGGCCTCCCCGGCAGTCTGCAGCACTTCCAGAAAATGCTCCTGCTAACTCCTTTCACGCTGCACATCGTTTGCATCACTTCTTGCGCTGACCTCATTCGAAATACCAATTCCCCCCTGTGCTGCAAGTTCTATAGCACCTTTGAAGAAACACTTTGGTGCTTTCCACCTTCGTTTCTTATGGATTTTTCTTCACTTTACAAAGCCGATCACAAAATATTCCTAGTCCGTTCTTGGAGACCACAGATGTCATGTCAACTGGGAGTCTGTGGGATAAAAACCCCACTTTTAAAGTCTTGAAAAGAGTTTCAAGAGCAGCTAGCCCTCCTTGAGACACTGGAATAATTCTCAAAAAAGCCCTTTCTACCATACCATATCACACCATACTATGTGAAGGGCCAAAAAAGCCACAAATCAAGTACAGTTAGTTTCCAAACAGTGCTTGCAGAATCGGTAGAGATTCTCAAAACCTTTATCGCTGTAAAGATTTGCATAGGAGCATCCACTCACCTATAACATGAGTCACTGGAAAAAGGGTTTTAAACAAGATGTGTCTGAGATCTCTGACCTTCATAAAAGCGGACCTGCTCATCAAGGAAAACATGACTAGTCCACGCACACCGAGATAAACGGGCTGGCCGGCGCAGGGGGACTTCTTACATGCCAGCAGTAGATCACAGAATGATGGAAATTACTGCTTAGGACTCAAAGCAGGAAACACGAGCCAGGACCTCGTGGACATCACCTTTCCAAAAAACATCAAGGGACGATTAGGTTTTACCCAGACTGGCATTCCAGAAGGAAGCCTTGTTTACTGATTTTTCCAAGGACAAATCCAGCGATACCCAACAACTGCCCAGGAGCCAGCCTGTACCAAACCCCGGGACTGCAAACTGTGCCCTTTGGTTATCCCCTCAGCTCTAATACTGTGAGAGAAGTTTAGCTGATTCTTTCAATATTCAAAGACTCTAATCTCACACTACTGTGGCCAGCAAAAACCACTGCCTTTAACATGACTTCTGAAATGGAGAGACCTTCATCTACTTCATCTACCTTTATCAGTACTACAGACTTTGGGATGTGATGAAGAATGGGTAGGAATAAAATCTATACGCCCTAGAATCTGCAGCTAACAACCACATCACATCAGAGTAACAGACGAAGGTTACGCGCCTTACGAGGAGCTTTCTCCTGGGTGATTCATGAAGACCTGCTGTTGGCACACAGCCTGCCTAGTGCTTCTTCAGGTAATGAATTCTGACAGGTTACTAGCTGGACCAAATTTACACCAACTAATCCACTGCATCGTATCAGGCTCGTACCAGGGCAAGTAAAAACAAAATATGGTTCAAAATGGCATTACTCCTGTTTTTTAAAACAGAAAAAGATTGGAGTGATTCAGTGCAGCACAGAAACAGCAGGTGGAGAGATGTCGGCCATGGAGGTGTCATTTCACTCACTCTAGCTCTACTTGAGGTTTTTTTAACGCTGGAATATGTGAAATTTGCTAGCCATGGGATGCGGTGAAGATGCAGAACAAACTATGAGTTGCCATTTCATTATTGTGATCCCCTACCATCCAACCTTAAATTGAAACAGGAAGACTTAACTTCGGGAAAATCTGTAACCCCAAATTACCCTGGAGGACATGTGTTCTGCAGTCACGGGATTCTTCTAGGGATCGGTGCAAATCTTTCAGTCCGCCAAGTTGGCGTCTCGGTCGCCACAAGCTCTGTGGCGAGCTGAGGGGAAGACTGCTGCTCCCTGGGGCAACAGCCCTGATCCCTGCCTGCTCCCTGAAAACCTGAGCAAGCCCTGAAGTGTGCCAGCAGCTATAACATGCACTTTGTGTCCTTCCTCTCACACAAGGGAGAAATGCAACTGGAATCCTCTGCAGAAGTGGCGTGGTTTGCAGTTCTAGTCACTTCAAAAGGGATATCAAGTAAGAAAAGCTTCTCAGGCCCTTTCCCTAATACCTTCATTTGATGACAGATAAGCTGTGAAAAGTGCCTTTTATGAAATTCTTTGATCTCATCATCTTTCGGTGGTGTTTGGAAAAAAGAACTGTTCTGGTGAGATAATTTTAAAGACCTCTCATTTAATGGCCTGATGCACATGGCAGAAAATTACATCAAGCCTGCAAAACGTCATTATGCAGAAAATGTTACAGTGTGCAGGCAGCTATTCATACGCCTTTGTTCTGATTCTTACAGCAGAAGCAGAAACACTGTCTTCCAACTAGAACTAACCACGGTTTCGAAGGACTTCAGAACTTCTAAGAACAACTTTATATTCTACCAAGGAGCTTCGACAGAGATGGCACATGCCCTCGGTGTCTCCTCAGCCCCAAGACTGGTTCTGGAACCTTCCCTATCTTTGTAAGTCCTCCTAAACAAGGCCAGATAATGTTTTATTGTGCTCTGACTTTTGTAAAATTGCTGACTACGAAATAGTGTGTGCTGGTAGGAGCATCAGTGGATAATCTTTTTATTTTTTCCTTAGTGCAAAAATGATTGAGTTGGTTATAAGAGTAAAGAAGCGTGAAGAACGAGGAAAGGAGCACTCTGGTGGGAACATTGAGTGACTTATGAACGTAAGGGAGATGCTGGCCAGCAAGAGGCTAGAAAATTATCAGCTCCAAAGAACAAGAAGTTTGTACAGAGGAATTGGCAAAACCCCTTTATTTAATGCTCACACTTCAGTTCCTGCCTTTCATTTGGTGATTCCTCTTCAGAAAAAAAAATTAAGCTGTGAGGGAAGCAGCAATCTTCCCCCCCCCCCCCCCCAATTTTTTTATTATACCACAC
>NW_010393442.1:14183-16705 GCF_000710305.1 Buceros rhinoceros silvestris | reverse complement strand
AGCTGCCCCCCCCCCCCCCCCAAGTTTTGTTCATTAGACCAGACCACTGACTCCTGCAGAACATTTCTGTGGAGATGAAGTGGTAAGAAACTGGCTCATTTAGACTTTAAGAATGTTCGTGGTGGGGAAGGACAGAGAATCCTGTGCTCCATTCAGAAGAAGGAGATGAATGAAGTCTTTGGGAACGTAAAGATACTCACTACCAGAGAAACAGCTCTTCTCTATTATGTGAAGTGTTTCAGTAATGTTCCCACGTACTTAAAAACAAAGGTCAGCCAGTGACAACAGTTGGTTCTAGCTTGACGACACGGCCAGAAACTTCTACTGTGCTGTGATCATCCAGATGGAAAATTTATACGAGACACTGTCCTATCAGTTCACAAACTATGCCCTGCATGCCAGAAATAACTTAAAGCCTACAGTTTACTTGAACATGATGTTCTGAATAGTAAAAAACAGTTGCATTTGTACTAACAAAACCTTGCTGAGGATTTCAAGTTCCTTAAAATGAGCCATTAGCATGAGTAACTGTCTCCACTCATGTGAAAGAGAAACAGCATAGTGTTATTTTGCAGTCTTCACCAAAGAGACTTGCTTTTTGGGAACTTGGCCGAGCCAGAACTAAATAATTTTGACACCACAAACCAGATGCATTGCTGCCCTAAAAAAAAATTAAGAAATGTTTCCATTCAGAAATACTTAATTCCAGCTTTTTCTTCAGGTTCCCTCTTTTCTTACAGGTATTAATTATTAATTCACAGTACTCTAACAATGACAAGCATGTAAACACACTGATGCTCATTTCCTCAAATTCAAGCTCAGTCAGTCAGACTGTACACACACAAAAAATACATTGAGCTCAAATGTATACCATTATTAGAGTAATAAAGCACCAAGACCCAATGACAGACCAACTGCATTGTTCTTAGTAACACAGACTGAGAGCTCCTCTGCACAGGGACTCTGTGTACGCCAAAAAGGGGCAGCGTTAGGACGTACAGGGAGAAACAGCAAGACAGTTACTCAAAGCAGCACTAGAAAAAGTGCGTACAGGGCATCTGCTGCCGAACCCGAGCGAGTTGCAGCCTTCACTGAATGCTGGAGCCTCAGGAACCACCTCACTTGGCTAAGCTGCAGAGACTGCACATCAGACCTCATGTTTTACAGGTGCCCAGCCTACTTCCCACTGAGCAAGCTTCATGGCATTGACTGCAGCTGTGGAAGAAGAGATGCTCATCTGCACTCCCTGAAGTGTATCCTTCATTCCGAGATGAATCAGACTGTTTAGAATCACCAAATCATGTAGGTTGGAAAAGACCTTTAAGCTCATCAAGTCCCCAGCCCTGCCAGGTCCCCCCGACCCCTGTCCCCCAGCACCACCTCCACACCACTGGGAAACCTCTCCAGGGACAAGGATGCCACCACTGCCCTCACAGCCTGGGCCAGGGCGTGACAACCCTTTTGAGGAAGAAATTGTTCCTCCTGTCCAACATAAACTCTGCCTGGCGCAACTTGAGGCCATTTCCTCTTGTCTTGTCACTTGTTACTGGGGAGAAGAACTTGGGAATATTTGGGAAAAAAGAGACTAAAAGACCTGTTGCTAAGATCATGTCTTGTGTAAGGCCAAATGTAAAACCCTGTCCTCTCCTCACTTCCTCTTACACTGGGCTGCCCAAGGTAACAGTTAATATAACAACATTAGTGATAACAACAGTTTTTCAAGATTTTCAGTGCTTTTCCTGAAACCCCTCTGTGGAAAGGTGCCGCAGTCAAGATTCCCTTGTTCTGCAGAGAAGGTCAGTTTGAAGCGCAGCTTATGGGCAGAACTTCCACCCCGGGTAAATGTCCCGAGCAAATCCCTGTGCAGCCTCTGTTGCTAAGCAGAAACCAGATAACCTGCTCTGCCAGAGAGGAAAACAACCTTCATATGCTCTCTTGTGTCTCTTGCACACACCACTATTCCATGAACAAACTCAGTGCTTCACGCTTTGATTTGCTCTCCTGCAGAAAAGGACACCCCAATGAACCCGCAACAAAGGGGAGAATGAAAGAACTATAAACAGAGAAGAAAAGGCTAATATTTAATATGGTTAATACGAATTCAAATAAATGTCCACTTCAAATAACTAATATGTACAGATTCTCCTATTCAGTGAAGGGCAAGAGACCAGCACACACGCAGAGCTGACACGGGGAGATGAGGACTGCGACAGAGCAGCCCAGCACACGGCTCTGCTGAGCTGAGCACTGCCATTCACTGTCACCTCAAACTTAGCACTTAACACTCCCTGCACTTAGAAAATTGCTCGTGATAGCCAGGGCTCTGGGGGCACTTACGGACCCCAGTGTCTCTGCCCAGCCAGCCCTGGGGAGGGTCAACCCCTAACACAGCCCATGGGAGCCCTGTTTCAGCCCAGCACCTCTGGCCCTGGCTCCCAAATGGACCCTAGACCTGGTTCACCCCAGCAAGTGCCTTGCAGGTTATGGATGAACTCAGTGAATTCGTCTTCCCATGGAGGGAA
>NW_010393442.1:0-14097 GCF_000710305.1 Buceros rhinoceros silvestris | reverse complement strand
AGAGTTTTGATACACAGCACACACAGACTTCAACTCATCTGCTGCGACTGTAGTCTAAATTACCCAGTAATTTAGAAAAAGGAAAGGAAAACAGCTTTATTGCAGCATCACAGACAATTACAGAACAGCCTGGCAGGTCACTCCTCTGCAGAATGCCCACAAAGAAGACAGACGTGTGCATCAGGAATTGGCAGAACGTTTTGCGCTGTAAGATAAACTGAAAGGGAACGTGCATGAACGCAGTACAGTTCCTATTGTGAAGTTACTGAAACAGCTTCCGTGGGACCAGTTTTTTGTAAATCTAGAAGGAAAGATGTTCCTGAAAATACTCAAAATGACAGAATGGATCCAGGTCTGAAAAGTTTAATTCCAGGTGAAACAGAAAAATGTAACCTGCTTAAAAGCACAAGAGAGAAATTACAAGGTGGAAATATTCAATTTACATCAGATTCTTCGTATTTTACTGCCACACAGTTTTCAGCCATCTGGTGCCATTACAAGCAGATAATGCTACCAGACAGAACAAATTAACCCTGGAAACTGTGGTTCATGAAGTTTTCAAACACATCTTGACAACGATTCCAGTAAAGCTTTGAATTAGAATCCCCTCAAAACTATTTTTTATCACCGTAAGATCATACTAAGCTCTAGTACTCAAATAGTCAGATGCTGTGCTAACGGTTAGGGAACCACAAGAAAAATCACTTACATTGGGTGGGCAAAAAGGCAGTGATGAACTTTGTAACTGTAATGAGAAAATACTTTATTTTTATGGAAAAATATCTGAAACTACATCTACGTGATGCTGAACTTGGAACAAAGTTAAAACTTTGGAGAAACACCTTTGTGCGTTTGTTGACAGTTCTGTGAATCACTGGCTCAAGGTGCAGCAGCACTTGAAAACACCAACAAAATGTGGAGTAACATCAGGAAGTCACCATGAGAAAGGCTGAGGGTGCCACTCTGCTGCTGCATAAAATCTTGCTGTTCCCACATCTCGGATACCACGCGCAGCTCTGGCCATGCAACTCGAGAAGGATGTAGTGGAGGTAAAGATTGTGCAGAGGAGGGTAACCGAAATGATTGCAGGGATGAAACAGGAGCCATGCAAGAAGTGACCACGCTCCGGAGGCCTAAGAAGAACACGAGCGAGAGTAATCACAACGGTGGTGGCTAAGCTGCACGTGGATCTGCTGCGCAGCGAATCCTGCAGTACTCTGGTGATAGTGGTAAAATGGGTGGAAAATGTGCGTTTCTTCAGAGCAATTAGCAGCCCTCAGGAATTTGCTGCTGTAGCTGTGGAGACTGATGGTATCAGCTACTTCAAACAGGGAGCAGAAACATTCACGGACAATGGATCCTGAAGCAGATAGAAGGGGATAAGGCAGAGGAGTCTCTTTTACAGTCTGGGTGCTGGTGGAGTCGGAAGGGAAGAGACCGCAGACAGTGGCACCCACACGCCCTCTCTAAACAGCCTCTTTCATTGCACAGCATCAGCAGCAACAGACAGAGCAGGATCTTACCTGGCAGAACAGTTCTTATTTGCACAGGTTACGAAAAAATGTGACAGAGACATATGCAAAATGACGATTATCCTAGTGAAGGTGGCATGATATCTGAGGGATAGCTGCATTACTATATCAGTTATTTTAAAAGAATAATGGAGAAGTTGAGAGGCATCATCAGGAGAAAGACTGAAATCATGCTTGCAGCAGCTTGAAAGAAGAATGACATAAAGGCCATGTTTATTTTCACTTTATCCTGGATGAGAGGCTGTAGGTTACCTTGTTTCAGGCTTTCCATTAATTCCTGGCTCTGAAAGTTGATCATTTAGGATTCATGAGCTAATATTACCGTATGAAAATATTTAAACAAAAATGCTTGGAAAAACCAAGAGTGAAGAGGGGGTCGCATAACTTGTGCGTATGAAGTCTTTCAGCTCTGAAAAAGAATTCCAAAGCCTTTTCCTCTGCATCTACCAAGGAATAGTGACATCTGCTAACATGCAATAAAGCAGATCAAATGTAAAAACATAGTAAAAAATTGCATTTATCAACCACCACCTTTCACTAAAAGCCTGTGCTTTTAGAAGGTAGTGGAGTATTTAAAATCATCATCTCCTCCAGAATATCGTGTGGTGAGTGAGGCTCATTACTGTTCAAAGCCTCCAGTCAGACGGATCTACAGACTCTGCATCCCTTGAAAGGTCAACATGAATAGATTTGACTGCAGAATGGGACTTTTTTTTACTGAGTCCATATTTTCTGATCACACTGAAACATTAGAAGCAAAGCCAGGGATGTACCCCTACATCAATAGATGGATTTCAAGCTGCAGACCAAAACACTACACAAAACCCCCCAAACGAAACCACGGAGCCTCCCCAAGCCCAGGTATTTACGTCGAGCACTGTTTCACACAGATGCATACGCTGTAGTGGAACATCATGGTACAAGATGAACCTCCTATGAGGATACTCAGAAGTGAAAATGATAGAGGAATAGTCTAAAGTCATTTCACAAAAATGCATGGCCACCTTTGTGAAGTACTTTTCAAAATACAGCTCTTCCTTTTGTGACATGGGATCACTTTTAGTTTCACTTATTATCGGTGGGAAAAAATATAAACGTGACCCTCACTCACGGAACCTCAAATGCCTTTCAGAAAAAAGCATTTCCATTCCACCATCAGGTGGGCTTTTTTTCTTATTTTAACTTTGAAGCCAACCAAAACATTTCTATGTCTGCAGTAAGCAGGAATAAAACAAGAAAATTATTTCAGCTGCAGTAGTTCAGGAAGTAAAACAAAAACACGATGCCAGAGCAAGAAAGAAAACTCTTAGCCTCCCACCTCCTTTTTCTTTTCCAACACGTATCACCCTGCTGCTAAATCCATTACTTCGCTAGAGACAGACCTCTAGCAGCGTCTGGCAGGTTGATTTTTAGGACGATACTGCTTTGTTAGCTCTAAAACGCTTCCTGGTCAAACCGTGCCGATCAAGTTCCTCCTGTAAGTGTGAAGCCGCGCTGCGAGCAAGTGCCAGGACCACACTCCATGATGAGCCTTCGCTGAGGCTACAGGCAGTGGTTTACGTGTTGCAGTTCTACAGGAGGTGAAGAGGGTTTTACAGCACGTCAAGAGCACAGCAGAAGGGAAGATCTTCCGCCTGGCAAGTTCAATCACAAACCATCTCTCGCAGCAAAGCCGCTGTGAGGATGCGGAAGGTCCCTCTGCCTAGGGCAGGAAATAACTCCTTTACCTCAGTATCATTCAAAGCACCATTTTTACGACCTGCCTAGCTAGCATTTTAATACCACGAGCAATTTACCGCTACTGTGGAACCTCTTCAGTCTTTTTGGCTTAAAAGTCCTTTCCGCTTTTGAACACAGTGCTGCACTGGGGGAAATTCCCACTCTAGCGCAAGCCACCAAGGCTCAGAGCTGGCATAACCATCAGCTTCTCTTGCACGTCTCAGATTATCCTTACTCATAAGCGACACAACCATCTTAGTCCAAGACATTAGTGACAAAACAATGGCTTTTACTAAACAATGTCAAATTTTAAAATCTGTAAACTCCGTATCAATAGACCATAAAAAATGCAAAGTAATTAATTTTGACCCTATGTCATTGGTATCATGCTCACAGACATCTGAAAGCAGAAGCCCTTCTCCTCCAGCCACTAAACTTTTGTTAAATCCACCCTGCCAGAAGGAGTCTAAGAGGGGTATCAAAGGTTCCCCCGGGCCCTAAAGGCGGTCTGGCAACAGTCACCAAGGCTCCACTCACCACCAGGAGTGTGTTACGCTCCATCTACAGCCACAAGGCAGACCCTTCACCACAAGCAAAACCGGGACCTGTTGGATCTGCTACATGGGATTCTACTACACCACGGAAATGAAACCAAATCCAGGAAGATGCCGCTCAGGCTAACTGTTAGGAAATGATGTAAAAAAATCCACTTAATTTTAATTACACAGAAACTAGAGGATAACAGTGGTTAAAATACAGTGAAACAGCCTGGACTCCGTTTCAGTATTCCGTCCCTGATGCTCGCTAAGCTCTGTGTCAGCACAGCGAGCTTTACCACTTTTTCCCCTAGTGAGACTTAAAAGTCAGCCCTTTCACCTTACTTAAATGTAGGCTTGCTTTGTGAAAAAATATTTAACATCCTGGATAGCAAACCAGTTGCTTCTAAGTGTTTCTTTCTATCCCAACACAAGTTGCTGGACCTTTACCAGAGTGATCTTGCCTTCTAGGGGGACAAGGTGCCTGTCCTTTGGAAAGGAGTGGCCGTGGAAGTGTCCTGAGCTGCACTGTGCTCTCTTGGGGGCGTTCCAGTGCTGGTTTATTTGTGTCTTACCAGAGTAGAAACCATGTAAGTTTAAGTAAATTGAGGTCACAAGATGTAGTAAGCTTCCACAAACCTAACTCCAGCATGGTATTAACTTCTTGGCAAGCGTTGGGTAGTATGATCTCATATTAAAAAAATAACCTATTCCCTGGTACGAGCAAGTCACAACTCACTTGAATCAACAGATCTGTGACTGCTTAGACCAGCCATGAAGCTCATGTGCAGTGTTTAACCGTACTGGACACTGACCAAGCACCCTGCTGGATACTGGTACTAGATACTACTGCCTAGGTATAAGCACCAAGCTGAGCAGGACTGACTCAAGCCTTTTGACAACACACAAATTGAAACTTCCTTTCAAGTTTGAGAAAATTTTTTTCTCTTCTTGATACTGGTTGCATTCTTGGTCTGAGGAGGACTGGAAGCCAAACTGTTAAAGATGAAGAACCTTTTTTCCTCGCCCCGACTAGACAGAGGAATTACTCTCTCATGATTCCTACTTGGGATGTAGAAAAAGAAGATGTAGAGTCTCCACTAAACCAATCACTCCTAGTTCGTAAGGTTTACAACTTTACAAAGCTCTAGAAGTCTTTTGCTCTCAATGAATCCAAAACAGAAAGAAAACCTTCGTTCAAAACACCTTAGATAAAAATCACACCAAAATAGCAAATGGTAGCACATAATTCAATTTCACCTAATTTTGTGACACTTCATTGAGAGTTCCTTTTTTGGGGGGGATCCTAATATGTATTTGCTCAGCTAGCAGAACACTTGATTCTTTTACTCACAGCCATACAAAGTCTTCTCCCTGGTATAAAAGTGGAGTTCAGTTGTTGATGGAACGATAACAGTACCGCTGGCCTTGTGATGTTACTCATCTGTGGAGAGCTGCAGGCAGGAAAGAGTTTACTCTCTAAGCAGAGTTATGTTGTGAGGCAGATGCCCTGGAATCCCCTGGAACGAGGGAGCGGGGTGAGGGAGAAAAGTAGCCAAGGAATAAATTTGCTGAATGGTATTTTCCAGACCCAGGAAGTGTCACTGACTGCACAGTCAGACTCCGCACTAGTGATTTCTCTGTGAGCAGAAAGCAACTGGCTTGTGTGGTAGAGTAAAAAAAGTCTAGGAAAAGCCTTTAATTTTACATTTCGGTTCCCTGGACTCTGACTAGGCAGGGTGATATACAAACTAGGATGTGACAATAACACTTACAACTCCTCTGTCATCAAATCCCGCGTCATTAATCACATGACAGCAGTTATGTTACTGAAATCACTCTGATACAGGAATTTATGATCAGCTTCAGACACCACTGTAGACTTCACTTCACTGGAGACCTAAGACATTTCGTACAAGCAGTCGAGGTAAGCCAAAGAACAGATCTCCCTGAAGGTGATAAATTGGACAACTGAAACTACTTGAAGGCAAGAAGCAGCTAAAACTGGGGACAAATTATGTACATCCCTGAATAAGCGTCACTGCTCCTAACAGTAAAAGCTGCACGGGGGGCTAAAGGACTAAGCTTGATCTCCCGTCACTGTGCATCTGTGCTTGCATGCAAACATGCAGATGTGTTTGGTAAACAAATGTAAAAAACCACACAAGAACATGTAAAAGAACATTACAGAAGCAGTCAAGCACTCGAAACCCAAGAAATGCCAGACGTAAGAGCTTGTGCAGCCTCATCTCGTCCCCCTCTGATTTTTTTTAGCCTGCAGCTTGATGTTGATTATGTTTTCCTTTGAAACCCCACTTTATTACTACAGAAAAGCTGTAAATTAAGCTGATTGAGAGGGGATGGTTTCAGAATCACTTGTCACTCTAAACAGAGGGAGTCTGTCCTTGCCTTGGTTACATCATCTGCCCTACTGGTCAGGACTCTTCAAAGTGTTGAGAAGTTGGTTGATACCTGCTTTCCTAAACTTATTTAAAACACAGCTGTTTGCATATGGGAGGACAATATTAATGTCATCTTACCAATCCCTTCGTACTGGCTCTAAGTGTGGGTGAATCACTGGACTCAGTTTTGGGGAGCTAACACGCAAATCCTTGCCCTAAAAATTCCAAAGTACAACATTTTATACAGCACCTTAAGAGATTTCTAAGGAGGAGGAAAAAAAACCCCTCTCCTCACAAAAGTGATGAAGAGAGTCAGACAACAGTAAAAAAAACACTGAAACAAGATCTTCCTAGAAGCCCTCAATGACTTCCAGAGAGCCAAAATTTCACCTTGCACTACAGCTGTGGACAGGAAAATTCCTCTAAAGGAAGGGAAAGCAATCTTGGCATGCCTGGCTAATATGAAGTCAACTTTAGACACTGTTGTCTCTTTCTGCCTCGTCAGCAGGTAACTCGGTAAAGACTGGGATTATATCCTTGAAGGCGTGCCCCACAGTATCTAGGGACACATTACACTGGAGATGCTGACGGAGAAGGGATACGTTTAACCTTGGCAGGGGGAAGAAGGGGAACTTAACAATAAGCAGTTTTCTTTCAAACAGCAGCTGGTTTCTTGAACTCCACTTAAGCAGAGGAAGTAGCATCCAGCTGGGCTATTGCTATAACAAAGGCCTCAACTAGCACAGAAAAGGGGTTGGGCAGAAAAGGGAGGAAGAAAAAATATCTGACGTCTTGTATAAGATGATTTGTATGCCAGCATATTTTCTTAGAGCTATTCATTGCTGGAATCCTCTCTTCTCTGAACTTATTGCAACAGAAAAAATTGGGGTTTGAGCAACTTCGAAGAGTTGCAAAAATTGTTTCCAAGAAATAGAAAAGCAGCTAAATATTATTGTGCTGCCTCATAGAAGAGGAATGTTTAGCACAAGCACTATTGTGATAAGTGCCATGTAAGGAGATAAACTCAGAGAAACTGCCTCCCCCCACCCCCCAAGGATTCTTGGATACCTCGGCAATATTTATTTTAGGTCCATCAAAAATAGAAGGAAAAAGAGCAGAGGTGGAGGGCACCACAATGAACACACCAGCAGCTCTGGAGGGCTCAGAAGTGACTTTCTCCACTCAGAGGCAGTAATTTGGATGCAGGTGTCAGCTAGAGATTCAAACTCCTGAGTGACCTCCCCAAATGGTGCTACTACATGTCGCTCTTACACATTTCAGGCAAAATCAAATTAAAAATACTGAGAGATTGCCCAGTAAGAAACAGTCCTGATATGAGAGGATAAAGTGTATGTACAGTCCAAAAATAAATGAAGAGCATCTTTGCAGTTTGAAAACAGCAACCAAACTCCTGGCAGTCCTAGTCCAAAGTCCTCAAAAATCCCTGAGGGAGGAGATGGTAAAACACGGAGGGTTTTACCCTCTGAATGGAGCCTCTTCCGGGAGCAACAACACCCACTGCTGGAGGAGGGCTCAAACTGGGGAGCAGTAGGAGAACTGGCCAGGAAAGTCCCCTTCTCCAGGGAGTCCTGTGGAAGCTCCTGCGCTCCTTTCAGAGTCTGGCCGCAGTACTGGGATGTGACTGGTACTGCAGACGCTCGCTATCCCCAAGTACATGTAAGTGACTTTTCAAGCTCTAACAAAGGGGAAATAAAACAATGACTTTCCGTGGAACTGTGATCTTCAAGTAAAACTCTGATGTGGCAACTGCCAAAGCCAAGAAGTTACACAAGCAGCTCCCCATTATCAAAACGAAAATGTGACATAGCCCTCAAAATGCCCAGAATATTCTTGACTCCAATCCAGAAACTTCAAAGACAAAGCAGACAAGAACTGGAAGTCTGGATATCTACACTGAAAAACACAACACACCCGTTCGAGCAGACTGTTCCTAAACATCAACAACTTGTGTCCTGTACGATACAGACGGGGAGCTCATATGATGGATTGTACAGGAGTTATGAATTAACATGACAGTCAGATAACGGTGGTGGCCTAAAGGCACCTTCGACGTTCCGGTTGCTCGAGGGCAGACAATTTGTCAGGCTGCAAAAATGTGTTATTCACCAAGAAGGATTACTCTGGTCCAACACATATACTGTATTTTCCAGTAATCCTGATAGCCTGAACACCAGTAAAAATGCTTATACACCACCTTCATGGCGAGACTCTCATCTGTATCCACAACTACATCCAGCTACGTACCCGTTCCATGTAAGAGCGTACATACACACGACGGGTGGAGTGGTCCCTTTTAAGCCTAAATTTCACTACAATTGCATGACCTATTATTCGATACTTGAAGTATTAAAATATGACTCAGAATTCAGTCTGAAAACAGAAAAAGCATGTGCAAGAACTTCAAGAGTTATTGAACCATTCAAGAAGTTGGTAGCTCTTACAAAAATGCCCTTAAAAACCTTTAAACTGAACACACACACAAAAAGGATTTATTAACTGAAAATCAGAAACAGTTCCTCCTTTTTTTCCTTGCCTTTAAGCATTATAATTAGGACAACACTAATGAAAAACTTGTTACTGGTTTCCACAGGACAGGCAAGAATACGTCGGCATGGTTTATTTCGCACTGTTCTGAAGCCTCCTCTCAGCGAGCTCACGAAGGGAAACGCAGACACCTTCCCAACGAGAAGGCAGAAAGTCACGCTGATCCGAGCCGGGTAACCCCTACAGGCATGGATTTGTACAACGTCGTAAACTCCAAATGGCTTTTAGCTCTACATGAAAACAAAGAAGTTACAGCTTTCTGAACTGCAGATAGAAGATGATGCAAGCAATTTTATGGCACACATTTCTGATCTGTTAGAACTTGACGAGTTAGGAAAAACCAGGAAGTCTGCAACAATTTCAAACTGAAAAAATCAAATTTAATCAACTCCAGTCTTTGAAAGTCTACATTTATCAGAGAACTATAATGAATTTATTATCTGGGATTTATGTTTCGAAAGGTATTTTTTGTCAACACTATCTCTAGAAGCTGCTTGTTAGAAAATCAGATCCTAATTGTTGCTTGCATGACTTTTCCCCATGCCACTGTTGGACTGCAGAATGTTTTTCCTGCCACATAAGCATGTCTATAAGAAGCCCAAACAAGTTCAGAAAAGAGTTATATAACATTTTTTGCATTTTTGGGGACTATAATTAAAGCAATAAGATTATGGCAGAGATCCTAGAACAGATTAAGCCCAGAATTCTATGATGAATGAAAGTTTGGGTCATTAAAAGTGCAAACCTAGATTCTTTTTTTTCTTTAAACCACACACAGTTCAACATTTAGGACAGAAAAGTTTACACTTAAACACCTTTAACAGAGGTCAGCAGGAGTACTGGTGCATGTGTTGAGAAAATAAAAAAAAACGATCCCCCAAAAAACCAGCAACAAAAAACTCCTCAAAATTGCTAGTGGTGAGCCTGACTCCAGCTGTCCGTGCTGGACCTACACTCTGTGTAATCACATGAAAGGACATACTTAGTCACAGGGCTACGAAACGTACAGGAATCTTTAGGGGAAAGAACATTTCAAGAGCTCCTGACAAGAGATAACGTGGATGCCCACAGGACCTAAACCATCTCTGAGTCCAGGTATATCAATAATTTCATAGATCTTGACCACAGAGTTCAGTATTTCCTTCAGCATCCCAAAGGACTGGAATTGGAAAGCTAAAAGTCTCCGGTTTGAAACCTGGAAGAAAAGTGAAGGCTCCTAAGCTCCAGCAGGTACAGTGCTGGTTTACAGCACGAAGAGCCTTTCTGCTGAAAGACAGACAAACTGCTTACCAACAGAAGATACTCCTACGTACTCCTCAAACAGCTATTTTCTCTCTGCATTAGAAACATGACTGTGGTGTAACACGGAAATGTAACCACCTGGACAGCTGCTGTGAGCCTGCTCTTGCTAGATGACCAGAAGGTATCATTTCCAGAAGCCCTCAACACTGAGTGTTGTTCTTCCCAGTGCCAGTGACTTTCCATGTACTCTTCTGCAGTCCGTTATGTGGGATTTGACCTGTTTTTCTAGTGCTAAGTCATACAGAAATGTAAAAAAAAAAAAACCCATCATGTACTCTTCTGCAGTCCGTTATGTGGGATTTGACCTGTTTTTCTAGTGCTAAGTCATACAGAAATGTAAAAAAAAAAACCCTATCAGCACACACTGACAAATTTAAGTAGAACCCATTTAAAATCACTGCAGCAGATCGAGCTTTCATCTGTAATGTGAACGTGGTTTTAACAACAAAGATATATATGAAAGTTCAAATAAAGAAGAAAACCAAGATTCTTTGCAGAGTAAGAAAAAATAAAAAGGCAAATTTCCTTAAACAGCTCCAAAAGCTTTAAAATTATAGCAGATATTAAAGAAATGGTTATGAAAATAACTAACCTACACATAGGGGAAGCCTGATGAACACTAAACAAGCCGGATAGAAATAGATTCCAGCAGAGGTATATGTGCTTTGGGTACAGGAATACACAAAGATATTCCTGCAAGGGCTTTCTCCACATGGCATGGCCAGGAAACCAGTGACAAGAGTGCTTCTGTCTCCTGAAGGATCCTGTCCTGCATCCTCGATTCTGATACAGAAACTGTTTCAAAAAGTACTCCAAAGTGCGTAAAAATACTCAGTCCGTTGCATTTCAAGACATGAGAAACACCTCACGATACTCAATCAAGACAGCAATGGCAAACTCACACCTTTCACATCATTTCATCTATGCAACTGCCTTATTTTACCTACTTCATCCCACAAACGCCCGTGGCAGTGGGTAAGGCACAAAGCAAGTGCAGGCGACAGGTTAAGACTTGTATCTCTCTGGCTGAGCCAGATCTCCAAGCCCAGGATGTCAAGACTGCAGAGTTCGAACCAGCAGCCACGTGCTCGGCAGCGATGCTGAGCTGAGCAGAGCAGCAGGCCAGGAGCGGCTGATCCCGCCTGGAGAGCTCGCAGTGCTCCGAGGAGATAGCGACAGGAAGTCACAGGGCAGATGTGAGAAGCTCAGACAAAACTGAAGAAAGGAGAATCCACAAGGACGCGCAGGTTCCTGTAAGACTGACGTGTCTGGAGCGCACCAACGCCAGCGCACATTGTGACCCAAACGTTCTGCAATCTCTGGCTGTTCCCCAAATCAAGAGCTGCAGTTGATTTACAGAAATCTACACGTCAAATTCTTTTACCTGTCCTTTAAAGATCCACATTCAGAGATTGTACGTTCCATTTGGGATCAACCGCTCCTAGTCCTCCACTGCACAGGTAACGCACCGGCTAACGCACAGAACCAAATACCGTGCAGAAGTGTCAGAACTACTTCCAAAGACAGACACGGAAAAATTATGGCACGTCACAGTAAGAGCGTAATTAATTTTGGTGTAACAGCCACTACTGAGGCTTCACTGACTACAAACACTAGAACAACAAACCATCCCCCTAAAGCCCCAAACCCAGAATCAGAAAGCAATTGCACGCGCTGCTCACAGAACCGCAGTGCCCAAAGCTGTATTTCCAGCGGACGGCAAAATGACACAGCCCATCTGCAATACATTCCTCTTTCCAGTCATGGAAAAAGAAATCCCATAAAGCTGATGTTTCTGACCCTTCTGAAGTCAGAGGGAACATAACCATTATCTTCAAAAGGATCAAAACTGACCCATAAATCTTGTTTTCCATTCTCATGAGCAATTTAATAGCAATTATGAGAATAAAGAGTTCAGGATCACATTGAAAGTGATTGGAGCCACAAAACACCAGACTGAAAAAAAACCTGCAGTTCCAATTTTCTTATTACTCTGAAGAAAATCCATTGCAGTTTGGACAGGCAGGACTACATGGGACAACTGCTAAGAGCAGCAAGATCTTTTTCCCACTTGCTGCCTCACAGCCACCAGCACCCGGCAGGTGAGAGCTGCTGAGTGACACACAGGTTGGTTTTTGCTACTCCAGTTTTCGGCTCTGCCAGCAAACTGACCCAACTGCTCCACACAAGGGCTCGCTGGAACAAACGCAAGGGAAAGGAGGCTGGATAGCTCCGGCAAGAGGAGCAGAGGGGACGACATCCTCACACCAGCAGCAGCGGCACTGTCTCAGGTCAATGCAACCATCACGCTGTTAACTGGCCAATGTTCCAATGGCCTAGAATAAAACACCAGCATTCGGGTTTTGAACAAACATTCAAGCTGTGCAGCTTCCATTCTTCACCCCTCAAGAGTTAATGGCACTTTTTCAGCCTCACTGAATTAAATGTAGTCACTATTAAAAAGAGCAAACAAATTCCAGCTCCCCCACACCCCCCCCCATGGGGCAATATTCTGAAAATGTTCTCAGTGACTTACACCTGCCTGTCGGATACACTCTCTCATCAGATGAGAGCTCAGCAGCAGTTAAAGGTTATAAAACTTCCCTAGCACCTATGCAGTGCCACCACACAGGATCCTGCTCTCATCATTAAGAGCCTCATCAAAAGCAAAATCACTCGTACGAGTTCTGGATCAAATCACAATTCCAGCAACAACCTTTGCAGCTTCACTCCACTGTCCTACGCAGACAGTGATAAAATGTCAAGTTCACGATCTTCGGCTAAGAACGCAGCTTTAAAGAGGAAGCTTCTACCCTGTTCTCACTATCGAGGCTGACTACAAAGAACACAAAGATTAAAAACATGCAAAAGTACGTACAGGTTTGATAAGCAGTCAGGAAAAAAATGAAGAACGTCTAACACAGTCAGTTGTGCCGCTTGCCTGTCAAAAATCTCATCCTGTGTGTACTACACCAGCAACCTTTAACATCGGTTCCAGAGCTTTTTATATTAATAAGCAGGAACAGTCAGTGTCTTGGCAAGGTCACAAGCCTTGGGTGTTTACCAACAGCGGAGTGATGGATGCTTCAGCATGGTTTAAGACAGAAAATTGCCCTCAGGAATTTTTTTTCTACATATGCAAAGTTAAAAAATAAATAATGCAGGAATAATGCATTATCCTCGTTGGATAACGCCAACAAAAATTTTAAAAACACCACCCCTAACAGGTATTTGCTGATTTCTAAACAAGTGAGTAGTTGTATCTGTGACTGCTGACACACACACACACTTTCTGCTACAGTTCTATTCATGTTTGAGCTCCCATAAAAGTTCTCTCTCTTTTCATTATAAATTAACTGCTTTCACTCCGTGTATCAGAGAAGCACAACTGTATTTTTCTAATTTCAATTATTTTAGGCTTTAAACTTCAAGCTGTGGAGCATTCTGCCCCTTCTCTGTATAGAGAAGAATATAATATACGAACAGCTACTTGTTCAGAGTCCTCAGGATCTTGACAACAACAGCTGGTGAATCGTGTGTGTGAAAGATGACGTCAGAGGTGCACAGCGCTATTTCTAAAAAAATAAAGGAAATGCAGGAACTTCCAATGTAATCCTTTCACTGTTCTCTTCTAGCAGTTGCAGTGTTATGTGAAACAAGGCAAGGCGAGGGCGGGTTTTAATCTTTTATTTAGCATTAAAAACCATCCTCACGCCCCAAGAACTGACACAGCAGGCCAGTAAAGCAGAGCAATGCAATCGGTATCTGATAACTAAAGAGAACTGGAAAGAAATCTCATAATTTAGGAGAAAAAGAACATCAGTGGGATGTACGTCTGGCTTGGTAAGATGACGAAATGTTGAACTCGTAGTTGCTATTTGCCCCAATGGTTTTGCACGGCATTTCTACAGCTCCTGCCGGACTACGACACGTTCAGAACGCACCGTAACCTTGGCCCAGTGCGATGCTTCCTTCTAAGAAAAAGTACCTGCATCAAAGTGTTCTGTGGAATTGGGAACGAAGGAGCAGCGGCAGCGATGT
>NW_010393441.1:42638-66691 GCF_000710305.1 Buceros rhinoceros silvestris | reverse complement strand
GGGGCGGGGCGTGTTGCCGTGTTGGAGGGTTTTTCCCTTCGGAGAAGGAGGGAGCTAGCGGTCGATCCTGGGATGTGATGTCTCCATCAGCAGTTCCGGCTGTCCTTTTAAAGAATATCAGATGAACCTTTGCATGAGCTTTGAAAACACCTTGAGGGATGGGGGAGTTTGCAGCTAATAAGCATAGCCCCACTTACATCTGTTACTCCAGCCGGCCACCCTTAGAATTGTGTCAGTGCATGCAAACTCACCTGTGGGTTGTCCTTTTCCCTCTTGCCCCTGTCTGCTCTCTAAGACTGGCTTCACTCCAGGCTTACACATGCAGTAAGAAATCAGTTTTGCTCTTAGGTATACCAGAAGATCCGTTTATTTTGAGTTGTCTCTCACTTTTAAGAGTATGAAAAGAATGACCTCAATTACTTTCACAGGCCATGTATTAAAATATATTTTTCTAGAGAAAATATTTATCTCCTTTACCAATAACTCTCCTTTTGTGCTGTTGAGATGCCACGGAGCTGAATTAGGACATATGAGTTAGAGCAGGCAAGAGAATTCAATGCTGTTTGTTCTTGAATGCCATTTCCTTGCTGCTGAAGCAATAACTTCTCTCAGCTGTCATCTACTTTGCAACCTTCCAAACAATTTCTTTTTAGCATGCATTTCTCCTATTTCATTATTCTGAGACCCTGCTTTCCTTTCATCAAGAGTCTGAGGATCTCAATTTCTAATTAATCTAATTGAAAACATCAGGCTTTGAAATACTAGGAAATTTTTATTGCCTAAGCAACAAATAATTTTATGTGGGTTGTTCTGTCTGTCATCAAGATACTTGGACTGAAGCTGGAAAGCACATTTTAGAGTCTGCAAGTTCTAACTCTTTGTTGATTTTGCAGGTATCTGGTTCAGGATTGTTAACCGGACTTCAATTTTCCTTTTGATTATGTGGAATTTACTAAAGCAATTGCATCATTTCACTAACTTTGTGCTATAGTTCTTAGATTTGTGTGCTCTTGAAATACTTTGTGTGTCCAGGTGTTCTTTAAAATAAAAATTAATTTTTCAACCTTTTTTCTCAGCTACTTTATGTTGTATCTAATGAGAAGGTTTAGCTGGCAAATGCTGAAAGCATGCTGGGCTAAACTTTGAAGAAAATGAAACTTCAATTTTTGAGCCAAAGAGCAAATGTGACCCAAAACTGCTATTAAACAATTTTTTTTTGCTGCTAGGGGAAGTGTTGGCTCTACTGGCAGAGAGCTGTTCACTGAGAAGCTTAGTTTCAGCTGAAATGTGATATACAGCTATACACTCCATGAATATGTGCCCTACTGTATAGGAACATTTAAGACAGGTTTTTTCCTTTAAAAAAGCCCGTCTTGCTTTCTCAAAACTTAACTCTTTTGAGTAATGTTTTTGAGAAGCTTTCAAAGTATCAAAATGCTCGATGCTGTTCTTGTGTGATAGTGATGTTCAGTAGGTAGAAGTGAGTAGGGAGATGTGGACAATCTGTATCAATAAACATCTGGGGGTTTTAGCCTACAATGGCTTCCTGGTTTGCCATTGCACATTTTCTGTAGAAAATGGCCTGGAAGCTTGAAGCTTCACAATAAAATGTAGTGATAGGTGATAAATGTGTGTTTCAAAACAAAACGCATTCCAGGATGTTTATGATTAAATTATTTCTTCAGCAGTACTCCATCCTATGAATCTGCAAAGGTTGATGCTATTCAGCCCTCAAAAATTGTAGGAGAGAAAGCATTTCTTTAGAAGCTGAGTTGTAGCTGTTCAGAGCAGACTGTGGTTAATCTAAATCTTCCATGTGTTGACACTTTGACATAATCTCTTAATGTGTTGATAAATTTGTTTCCTAAACTTAGGTTCAGTGGGGAGTTCTCACTTGAAATTCTTGCGTTTGTGCTGCCTTGTGAATATTTGCTGCTCTTGCTGCTTTCGCATGGTCTGCCTTTGAAAGTTATCCTGTTCTTTCCTTGATGATATTTTTCTTCTCACTGCTTCATAATGTAATAACTTGTCATGTCAAGGACTGTCAGGGGGGATTTGTTACTCCTCTCCATTGCAGATTCCTCAGTTGAAATGTATTGACCATGTTAATAAGAAATCTCTCTCATAAAACTTGTTTTGGTGATTCAGTCACTTTGAAGGTCTTGTTTTCTACTAAGATTGATATTGTTACTGAAAGACTTAAATCTGTTTGTTTTGAGTGGTGGTAGCAAGGAAGCTATGTAGGTCAAGCATTTCAGTCCTGCAGATTCACTACTAATAACATAGTTTAGCTGCATTATTGTGTAACAACTTGCTCTTTGGATGTTCGGAAATAATAGCTGGAGGTTTACATGTCTTTGCAAAGAAGCTTTGGGGGGGGAAAAAAAGCTTTATGCCAAGTGTGAGATACTGAGAACATACAGAACCCTGTGACTTAACTGAAGTGAGAAACAACAATCTTTTAGTCTGGTAAATGCAAGATGTAGGCAATACAAACAAGATCTTGTCATTAGGACAGGTGTGAGCAGTGACAAAGCTAGAAAGATGAGATATTTAAGAAGGAGCATTCCCTCTGTGACTGTGGAATACTTTCTGATAAACTGTTCTAAAGGGATTTCTAAGTTATGGGAGCAGGGGCAGGGGGAAGTATAGTTTTATCGCTATGTTTAGATGCCAGATTCGGCACAGAAGGCAACTTAACCCATTTTTTAATTCAAGTAACCATTGATATTGGCAACTAAAAATAGGAGGAAAACTTAACCTCACCAGACTGAAAAAAGTTGAGTGAGAAATTACATGGTCATCCCTCTCTCTCCTCCCTGTGTCTGTCCCATCACATGTGTTCCCCTTCCAAGTTGAGTACATTGTGATTTTGGGAAGGAAAATCCTAGATACTCTTCTCGATTCCATAATGCATCACTAGAGTGTACAAGCAAGCAAGAGGTCATACTTTGTAGCAATGGACTGTTTTGTGTGTGTAAGGGTAAAAATAGTTGTAAATCACTATTAGCCTTGCAATGATCAAGGTGTTTAAAGAGAGTTGCTTCTGACTTTAGAGTTGGAACTGAGTTTAAGGTTTTAGTAGGGTACTCACTGTCCTACAATAAGATTTTACTTTGTGGAACAAGATTTTGGAGAGAAATAAATGTTTCTTTTTATTGTCGAAGTAGGAAGTTCATGCCGCTGACAGTTTTCTAAAAGAACATGTGAGTGGTTGTCGTAGCACAAGTGCCAAAACTCTCTTCTGATGTTTCTGCTGCTGGCAGGTGTGTTAGTGTTTTATTTCTTTTACTGTTTTCCTTGTGAATAACTGTTTTCCTTGTATTGGTTCCTTATGCATGCCCCAACAAAATGATACGGACAGGTACTTGAATTACCTTCAAGTTTCTGAGCTGGATTCAGAACTACCTAATTTCCTGTTGAGTTCATTCTGCTTATTCTTGGCAAAGACATGGGTGAGTTTGAGAAGAGATTGCTGTATCTATTTATGTCATCGGCATCCACACTAGGGAAGTACACCATTATTTCTATGCTGGTATGCTAAGATGAAGGTATTAATGTAAACACTGACAAAACTACATCTTTACTGATGGTGCAGAACTAACTTGAATGATGGAAGGAAGGCTGCTGCTGTAGCTGTGTTCAACTAAGGTATTGCTGCATCCTTCGCTGGGGGAGATATTTGAGAAGTTTCTAATGTGACTGCAGTCTCACTTTTTGGATAGAAATCATCGCAATTGTAGAGGTGGCTATAATTTTACCCCCACCTCCATGTTTGCCATCAGTGTCTTCTGCATGGGAGGGTTGCTTTTTTTTGTTTAAGGGGGCATTTGGTGTTTGTATTTTTTATAGGTAAAATGCATTCAATTTTAATCAGAAGACTGTAGATTTATATTTAATTTTGAACCGTCTCATTCAGTAGGCTGCAGGAAGGGATAAGAGAACAGATGAGAGGTTTAGGCAGAGAAAAAGAAAACAGTTTTTTTCAGAAGAGTTTAAACAGGTGAAAGTAGGACTTGTTGCAGAAGTGGGGATTCAGTATAAACAGATGTAGTAACTTACTTGCCCTGTTGACCTCTTATGCTTGTTTGGTTTTGATATGGTATTTCAAAACTTCAATTTTATTTTCAATGTAACTTTAAGACAGAGTATCTTTTTCTTGTCAGTTCCTGACATTGAGGAATGGTGTGACCAGTATTTAACTCGGAGGTTTTTTATTAAGTTGTACATTTGAAAAGATAGTGTACCAGAATTAACAGCTCAATAGAATAGGCTTTAGCTAGCCTCACTTCTGTGTACTTTGTTTCCTACATAATGAGCACAATGATTCCCTTCATTTTCAGTGGTTTGTAGTTCTAGGGGTTGAGTCTTCATCTTTGGCCCTCTCAACAATATTTTCTTTTGCTGGTTTTTTGCTTAAAAAGAAAACTTCTCCTTACCACTGTGGAACTCTGCTTATGTCAAGAAAAAATACCTACATCATTGTGAAATGAGAATGAGAAATCATAATAATGCCTGCATACACTTGTTTATATGGGTAGTCAACTTCTGTCCTGACATGGACTTTTTTTTTAATTGCTGTTGGGCAAATTAGTGGCTTTATGCAATTGTAGTGAGAACAGTGTTAACGTTCATAGGATTTTGTAAGTATTTAAGGTAAACTTACTGTAGTTAGGTGTGGGTGTACGTGTTGGTGGCTGATTGGGATCTGAGGCTTTTTTGTTCGGTTTGGAGTGGGGCTTTTTTTAATTATTAGGGGGGTTATGTTGTTTGGATTATTATTATTATCTTCTAATCCAGGAAGAAAAAAGATCGTTTTTATTGTGGACTGTTGCTAGACTAATTTTACTGTTCAGCTAGCTGTATGTTAGCGTTGTGTGTCTGACTGGAGAACTTGCTTTTATTAACTTAAATCAGTGAAATTACACTCATATTCTAGGACTTAATTTTCTGCAGAAAACCTCTGTGCATTAGGTGAAATACTTTGTAGGTTGAAATATTTGCTTTGTAGGTGCAAGTATTTGCAAATTCAGTCTATGCCAGCATTAGGAATATTCTACTAATATTGTGTATTTATATGCATTTAGTGATAAATCGTTGCTTATGCTGGCTTGTTTTTAGAATTTTCATCATCTTTGCTTATGTATTTGAACTGGTGTGCTGGAATCTTGCCACTGTTACTCCTTCTCTGGTTTGATTTTCTTGTTTTTATAAATATGGTTGGGAGCCTTCATTACTGTTGTTGCTATTTTAGTTTTGCTGATCTCCCTGCGTTGGGGATGTTATTTGGTTATTCTCTGAGCAGTCAGGTTAGTTGTACAGTATGTCTGAGGTGGACATTGACCCTGAGGTCTCATCTCTTGTACCCTAATGGTCAGTATTCCTATTTTAATAAAAAGGCAGGGTGAGTGGTGGGGAGGGGAGGGAAGGGAAACACTTGAACTTGAATGAGTAAGGATTTGAGCCCTACACGTGGTAAAGAAATTGATCTTTTGTTGACAGCTGCTGACTTAAGCTACATTACAATTAGGGCATAAGTGGCCAGCTTGCAAAAATGGGGTTTGTTCCTCTTGCAGTACTGCTCATTTCAGTTGTGTTGTTTTAAAAGTTGTTAAAATGGTTGTTCTCAAACTAGCACTCAGTTATTTTTTGATACTGATTCATGGCATCTGTTGCTGAAAGCATGTGTCAGTAAAAGCCAGTTTTCTAGTGCTTATGGACAATCATTTGATTTTTAGTGCCTTAATCATAGTGCATTTATCCTCAAACTTAGATTAGGTTTTATTCTCTATGCCTTCTCAGCTTACTAAAACTTTTGTATATTGTGACTCTAGTTTGAAATACTAGAAATTGCACTACTCTCTAATCTTTAATGGCTTATGGTAGCTTTCCAGGACTAACAAAATTGCGATTGAGTCTTAGTAGTGCATATCTAAAATATAATCACAAGCTCAGGTTGCACATTAGCAATAAGTTTTGCAACAAGATTGTCTTTGGTTTTGTTTTTTTAAGTAGAAATATGTTGCAGGTAGCACCTGACATGTATTTTTCTGTCCTAACTTGTTTCTATCTCCACAGGAATTACTGTATTATAGAGGGAACCTGAATTAAAATGGGGGATGACAATGAGTGGATGAAACTGCCTATTGACCAGAAATGTGAACACAAGGTAGGAAATCTTTGTCTTTGGGTTTGGCTTGATGCATATCTCTGCTCTGGTGATTCTGTGGTACTCCTCTTCACAGCTGCAGACCATGCATATGACAGATCTGAAACTCTATCAGTTCTATCCAGCCTAGAGGATGAGGAACATTTATTAAGAGGAATTTAGTAGTGTGATAATCTGTATGGTGGCAGCTTGTACACTGAAAGATCAGTGCACTCATTCATGTGGAAAAATTACCCATCTGTAGCTGAAATTATTGTTGGGCTCCCTCCTGCTCATCAGTGGTTGTTAGAAATTATACGGAGCAATGAGGAAGACTGTGATATCTCTATCCAGATCATTTTTCACAGGAGAAGAAAAAGTATTTTGTCCTGTTGTACATTATTTATGTAGTCATTGAAGAGAAATCTTGCAGTTGACAGTTTACTGAGCACACTTGAACACTGAAGAACTTTGAGACTGATGAATTAAGATTGTACTAGCACACTTAAATGTTCAATTTCTGCTTCCAGCTGTGGAAAGCCAGATTAAATGGTTACGAAGAAGCCCTTAAGCTTTTCCAGAAGATAGATGATGAAAAGAGTCCTGAGTGGTCCAAGTATCTTGGACTGATAAAGAAATTTGTGACAGATTCCAATGCAGTGGCTCAGTTGAAAGGACTGGAAGCAGCACTTGCTTATGTTGAAAATGCTCATGTAGCTGGGAAGTAAGTAGCCTTTTCTTGCTTGTAAGTAGGCTGTTAATACAGTTTAAGGTGCCTCTTTGAGAAAGGCTGCAGATAAATTGTACAGTAGCCACTAACAGTTCTCATCTTTACTGTTGAGAGCAGAACTTACTTTCTAAGCTAGAGAATTTGCCAAATGGTAGGCTTTTCTCATAGATGGCTTCCATGTGCATATTAACTTGTCAGAAAGTTATAATGTTCAAAGAAAGCATTAAAAGGAAAGGTAAAGATTTCTAAAATTATAGAGATAGTGAAACAGTAATTTGGTGGTATAGATGATATGAACTGGAATCTCTGTTCTTGCTTGATTAAAACAGTTTATACATACAGGGAGCTTTTTTATCCAGGGAGATAGTTGTGTAATTCCCCTGTGAAATAAAATGTAGTTATATTTATGCAGTGTTGCATCCAACCTAACCAGTATGAATTTTCATACCTACCAATTTCTTCACAGGATGTTTTTTAGCCTATGAAATAGCCCATGATCCTGAGGGTGAAATAAACACTTAATGGGTTAGATCAGTGCTTTGGTCTACTGTCTTTGTGGTATAAATTGTTTGGTTGAATGGAGGGTTTGAAATATGTGCAATTCTGTGCTGAATTTATGCACCAATCTTATATGTCTGTTAACTGCAAAGTATGCAATTCCAGGAAATGGCATTTATTTTGTGGACCTTAACTAATGTATATTAATGAATACACGTTTGATAAAATGTCTACAATTCACAGTTTGGTACAGTCCAGTATTAGGGATATGTTAGTTACCACTTGATCTGCAGGAGTTCTTTGAACTAGAGGTTGAAGTCATCCCTTACAAAAGGTTATTACCTTCAAAGCTAACTTAAAATTTAGTCCCTGTTATATGAGGACTTGCTGAGTTTTAATTCATGTTTTGGATGATGTGTGTACTTTTGGTTGTGTATAACAGTGTAGAACACCTAATTACTTGCATGCTCCAAAAGTAACACACTTTCATCTTTCAGGACAACAGGAGAAGTAGCATCTGGAGTTGTAAATAAAGTGTTCAATCAGCCAAAAGCCAGAGCAAAGGAACTGGGTCTAGATATATGTCTAATGTATATAGAAATTGAGAAAGGAGAGGCAGTACAAGAAGAGTTACTGAAGGGTCTGGACAACAAAAACCCCAAAATCATAGTAGCATGTATAGAGACACTGAGGAAAGCACTAAGGTAAGTTCATTGGGTTTTGTTTCTTTTTGTTGTTCCCCCCACTTCCCCCTCACCCTGGCAGTATGTAGAGTCTAATTTTGTTGCTTAAGTCTTTAGCAAGTCTGACAACAGCAGTTCAGAACATCATTGGATGTGTTCATGTGAGAGGGATGTCTTTTGTTGTACAAGCCTCTTCTGGAGTGCTTTCTGTCATGGCGACTGTTTAAAACTTCCATTTTCACAGTGGATAGGCAGCATTAGTGTGTCTTCTTCCAGACTGTGGAGCTTCTCCGAATAGCTGAAATAAACTCACTAACGGGGAAACCAAAATGTTGTCCTTTTTTAAAAAAAAAACTGTTTTCCTCAGTGATGTGAGCATCTTTAATTTGGTACGTGGTGTGTGATTGTGGAAGAAAATAAAGCAAGCTCATTGTCCAGTAAGTTTCCACTGTCCATATAATTTCTTTATTAAAAAAAGCTGATAATGCTCCTTAAAAATCAAATCCCCCCAACATTAAATCCAGTTTAATTAAGATGGGGTAGTGGGTTTCAAGATTAATTTGAAACATCTTTTTTTGTTCCAATTCAAGTATGTTTGCTGCCTTTGAGTGAAAGATACTGGAGGGCTATCAAATTCTTATGCTTGATGTATATATAATTTACTGTCCATTAGACTTTTTTTTTAGAAAAAAACAATTTTTGTATAAATGGACAAAATGCTTTTTTTATGAGTAAAGTTCATGTGGAAACTCTATAATATAGATGGAGAGTTATGCTTGGTATTTTATAGAGAGCTTGCTGAGACATACGTATAGATGGTCCTTGTTAAACTAACTCTTCAGGCTCCTGTAATAGAAGTCAAAATAAAGCATTTGGCTTCACACGTTACTTATGCTTCCACTAAGTGAAACTACTGTGCCACATTTAAGAATATATTTTAGCTATTTTAAATTTCCTTATCAAATGTCCTTTCAGCAGTACAGTGTAATTAGAAACCTGCATAGCCTTACTCAATATCTTTCAGCTAACCACGCCTATATAATATGCCACATCTGCCTGTTTTTTAATATGCAGGATTTTGTTATCTTTGAGATGGCAGGATCAAATTCTTTCATGGAACCCTATTGGCTTAGACTTCATCTTCTGCTTCAAAGCTGTGTTGCTACCTAAGTTTGTCTTGTGCTTTGACCAGGGTTTCTGCATTGATAACAAAATTTGTCTATGTTCCACCTAGGTGGGTAGTTTAAGTGCTTAGTTTAGCTTCTGGTGTTTTGTATCTTGTGTTAAGATTTCTGTTCTTTTTGTGTTGTTATATGAATTAGATAATACTATGTGAACTAGATAAGAATAAGTAATTTTGCATAAGCAGTTTTCCTAGTATGCTCTTTTTGCAGTCATGGTACAAAAATAATCTAGGGCAATTAACTTGTTCATTCTGCATTTAAATTGTTGTGTGTCTAATACTGGAGCCTCTTTCACAGGTTTTAATACTTAGTATTTCTGAGAGTAGGCTTGGCAATAAAATGTTTAGCACTAGAATTTTTATAAAGTGAAGCATGTAAGTTTTAGTTCTTGAGCAGCCATTTTTACTAGCTTTTTCATATAATACTTGATTGGAAAGAAACAGAAGAAAAAGTGTGACTAGTGGAAAAGTTATTTCAAAATTCTCAAGGAAAATAAATGCTTCTGAATCAAAAGTTTGGCTTCTGAGGTGATTTAGATATTATACTTTAAGACCTGTAGCAGTTAACTTTACTATGTTCTCATTCAGCAGTGATTGAGTAAGGAGGTTCAGTATATTAAGTTCAACAATATGTAGAATCTACTGACAGTTACTGGCTGGGGAAACTTATTTTATGTGCCCTTCAACAACACATTTCAACGTGTGTTCTGTGAAATAACCCAGGCTCACTGTAATTATCTGATTCAAAAGTAGGAAAGTGCCTAATGCTTTTTCTGCAGCTTGCCTCTGAGGAATAGGCAAAGGAGATTCTACTCTGATTTAAGGAGGGGGAGGGGGTGTGGGGGAAGTAGGTCATACAAATTTCAGTCTAAGGACACTTTTTTCCTCCTTTCCTGCCCTGCCCCTCCCACTCCCAACCCAGGCAAGGGAACAGATTTAAGCAGCAGGTTTGATTAAGTGCTTTGGAGTAATTTCAGAGGCTTGATTCTGTAATTCTGAGCTGGGTGTGGAGGATAATTATGATAGGGCAAATATGCTTTATATTTTACAGTAGCTTAGCTTCACAAAATGATAGCTATAATAATGATTTAAGTAAATAACACAATCTGTAAATGTTCTCTATAAACATTTCATAGATTTTTTTTTTAAAACGGTTTTTATTTGTGGATCACTCTCTGGCTCCTACCTGAACACTGATGCTATTCCATGTTTTAACCTCCAGTGAATTTGGTTCAAAAATAATCTCACTGAAGCCAATAATTAAAGTATTGCCAAAACTTTTTGAGTCCCGGGAAAAGGCTGTTCGAGATGAAGCCAAGCTCCTTGCTGTGGAGATCTACCGTTGGATAAGGGATGCTCTGAGACCTCCATTGCAGAACATAAATTCTGTTCAGGTAAGCAGAAAGTAGTTCTGTATCCAAACATCTGAGAAATTACTGCCGTAATCACTCTTCGCGATAGTGTGGTGGTGGGCATTCCTAAAGTCAAAGCTGAAATTTTTCACTAACAATGTTACTTTTTTTTTTCAGTTTCCTATACCTATAGTCCCTCTGTTATTTTTAAATAAATTGTGACAATATTTTGTTGCTCTGAGTATATGTGAAGTTGCAGGTGGAAGTATCATACTGAAACTGAGGAAGGTATCTGATGTGTAGAATGAATGGTATTTCTTGGAGATCTAACCCAAGAGCAATTGGTTACCCTTATAAAAGGCCACTAAACTGAGAGTCAAGTTGACCGTATTTCTCCTCAGTTTTGGGGGGTTTTTTTGAAGTTTTTTCCTCTGTGCAGCCCTTCAGACTTTTTCCGGTGGCACTCAGGATGTGACTGTTCCAAGAAGTGGCATTACATTATGGTGTATAACTATGCTATTGAAGGTGGAACGTTCCATTATTTTTAAAACTGTAAAAATATTTTATGTATCCCTCCCACCTACCTGAATTAATTGTATTCAGATGGATAACTATAACTAGATGGAAAAAGGCATGGCTTATGAAATCCCAAACAATGTCATCAAGCATAGCTCAGTGTATTTCTTTTATCTTAGTTTTAGTGTGTAATGATAGCATGGCTGTAACAAAAACGTATTCCTCAACCATTTTTATTTTAAAGTTTCTACAAAGGGGACACACTATTCTCACTGTCCTACAGTTTATTCTTATGTAAATACTTTGCATTTATATTTTTGTGGATAATATTCCACAAAATGCCATTGTTTTTCATGAAGCATTACTTGACTTGGGGTATGTGCAAAATGACTCTGATACGATGATTCTTTTTCCTCTCGGCAGCTAAAAGAACTGGAAGAAGAGTGGGTCAAAGTGTCGTCAGCTCCTCCTAAGCAGACCAGGTTTCTGCGTTCCCAGCAGGAACTGAAAGCAAAATTTGAGCAGCAGGCAGTTGAAGGAGATGGAGATGGAGGTAAATTCTTCAGCCTCTGAACTCTATTGAAAAATATATCACTGGTCTATTATTTGTGAAAGAATCATTGAATTGTAAAGGTGCTTTTACTCAAACTGGTGCAAAACATGGAGTTCCGTACACAACAAGAAAACATGACTAAGGCAAAAACTGTGTATGAGAGTATTTGTCCTTTGTAATAGTGAAATCATAACTTTGGGGAGTACTTTATAAACTATGAGCCTTAGGTAATGCTGTAGTCAAAATTTCATTTGTTACTCTGTTTATGTCTATCTTCTGGTTGCAGGAGGTGATGATGAGGAAGAAGCGGTACCACAAGTAGATGCATATGAGTTGCTTGAAGCTGTAGAAATTCTTTCCAAGCTTCCCAAAGACTTCTATGAGAAAATAGTAAGTATAAATTTAAATACTACCTGTTAATTCTATGACATGTGGAGCTAAGGAGTCTTAAGCCTTACCGGCATTCTGCAATGTAAGTAAAGTATAGACTATCATAAACATGTCTCAAAACTTTACCAGAAAGCAAGCTGTAATTTCAAGATGAGCTATGTCCTAGGAAAGGACTATGTTTCATATTTCATTGCAATTATTGATGTTAAGCTCTAGGGAGACTGGCTTTCAAAGATAGAATTGAGTTTTTAAATCTATGGTTTGTGGCTAGTGTGATTCTCTAGAACTGTTTGCATTTATAAATGTAAACTATTTGCTCTGCAGGAAGCAAAAAAGTGGCAAGAAAGGAAAGAAGCTCTAGAAGCTGTGGAACTGCTGGTGAAAAATCCCAAATTGGAATCAGGAGACTATGCAGACTTGGTGAAAGCTCTGAAAAAGGTAATAAATAAACCCCAGAGTGCACATATGGTTAATTTTTTTGTAACTTTTTTGTATTATTGTTTAAATGTTGTGGTTGAGATAATGCTTGTGAGCAGAAAATTACTAGATGGAACAGTGGTGGGAGTAACCCAATCTGTAGCCTACTGACTATTCTAAGAAATCTTTCCTAGTCATTAAAACTTGAGTTTTCAGTCCTTAACACTGTTGTTTTTTGGGGGGGTGGGGTGGTGTTTTTTCTCTCCAGGTTGTTGGAAAGGATACGAATGTTATGTTAGTTGCTTTGGCTGCCAAATGCCTTGCTGGATTAGCTACTGGTCTGCGAAAGAAATTTGGACAGTATGCAGGGCATGTAAGTAAGAGTATATACTTTTTTCTTTATTGATGCTGGACACTTTTGCCTGTCAAACGGTGGTTTTATCAAAGATATTCTTTGGACAATTATGAATACTTACCTACCCCTTAATGGAGCAAACAGTGAAATATCTGCCCTGATCTCTTGCAGCTTAAGGTTAAAAAGACCTTGTTTACTCATTCATCAACATGAAGCTTACTATTGTAATAAATCTTCTGTACTAAAACAACTCTGAATTATTCTGCCATGAAATTAACTTTATTTACATTGCCTCATCCTGGAGATACACCCACAGACAGGCATTTGTATGCCACAGCTTCTGAACGAGGAATTTACAAGTTGCAACCAGTCGAAGGATACCAGCTCAGTCTGCGTCATTGTGTGTTGCAAGGTGTTGAGAACTTGCAGTCTGCTTCTGAAGCAGAAAGCATTATATGTGGAAAATATATTTTGCGTTATACAAGAGCTTAACTTCTGTAAAGCATCAGACTGCTTCCAAACTGTGTTTTGTGTACAAAAATCTTGAAAATAGCTCATTTTTCACAGTTGGAAGCTCTGTTTGTTTCTGGCTCAATGACCTAAGTTCTTACTGTACAAAGACCATGCTTAAATGGAGCTGCTCATATAACTGGCTTATGAGAATGTCTGCTGATAATTTTTTTCTTACATTTTATGTGTTTTTATTTTTCAGTGGTGATTGACTGAGCAACTAGATTGGGTATAAATTGCTGTGAAGTTGTTGTATGGCATAGTATAGCATCAAGTGTGCTTTTCCAGGGTGGTTGGTCTGAAAGATACTGCTCCAGAAAGCGTTCGGGTTGCTCTAGAACCATGGTCTTGGTGGCTGTGAGTCAAATGAGGTCTGTTTTAATGAGCCATGCTGAATGCTGTCAAGAAGCTGGGAAAGAGGGGTTACATGCCTCCTTGGATTCTTATAGTACAAGAGCATGGCATTCTGTGCTGTGAAATTGTTTAGTTTCCATGCTATTGCTCTGTGTTGCAGACCAGTGGAGCCAGAGTATTCATCAGTCATTATGTGAACTTGTCTATTAGCCAATATAGATTTTTAAGCAAAACTAAACAAAAGGCAGATAAATTGACTGGATTGAATTTAATATTGGATATCAGCTAGAATAAATTGGTTCATACTGCTGTTGTGTGTCCCTGGAGGGGGCAGTAGTGATGTTACCACTGTTTGCTTCTCTGCAAAATACCAAGGAGGACACTTTCAGGCTTTCAAGTTAATTAGTGAAGAGTGGATTGATTACTTTTGTTTTGTTTCTTCTCTTTTCCATAGGTTGTTCCAACAATCCTGGAGAAATTTAAAGAGAAGAAGCCTCAGGTAGTGCAGGCACTGCAGGAAGCCATTGATGCGATCTTTCTTACAGTAAGAGTAACAATTTTCCCATTGTCTGAGAATTTGTCTCTGATTTTGATCTGCTTTTCTCTTACTTTACTGAAACTAATGACTTCTTTATCTAATGCTGTAGACGACATTGCAGAACGTAAGTGAGGATGTGTTGGCAGTGATGGACAACAAAAACCCAACAATTAAGCAACAAACATCCCTTTTCATTGCAAGAAGCTTCCGTCACTGCACACCTTCTACTCTGCCAAAAAGCCTGTTAAAACCTTTCTGTGCTGCACTTCTCAAGGTAAAGCAAGAGGATGTGGTACTTCTCTGGCATTGACTCAAGCACTGTTGTTGTGAAACATTGAATAGTTTTGAGGGAAAGACCCTTCTGGTAGTGCAAGGGCTAAACAGTGCTATGTAGCCATCAGAGTCAGTTTTAACTGATGTCAGACTTGAAGATGACTGTCATTCATGGGAACAACTTAGTCTTCTTTTTCTCAGCTTCTCTTAAACGGAGGACTCTCCAAGTTTATAATAGATTAAGGCAGCAGTTTGCAACTGTTCGTAAGAACACTGTGCCACTCACTTCTTGCAGGCATTTATAGCAAACTTCTGTTGGAATGATACATATAATTTACCACGAATAAAAGAACCATCATTGATTGATATGCTGCAGTTACACTAGAGCATTTATCAGTGTAAATGATGTGTACTTATTCCTCATCACAAAATAGCCCTTGACTTACTATGAAAAATATCCCTGGGTTCAAAAATGGAGATTTGAACAGGGCTGCAGAACTTCAGACTTCTTGTGAACTTTCATGCCTTAATGCGGCAAAAACATGAAAATTTAACCTCCTTGTGTGAATTACCCGAAGGTGGAAAACTGGCTGTATCTGAGAAACAGCAGACTTGATCAGTATGTAGGAAAACAGAAGGATTAATAGTAGTTGGTAGATGTAGAGTTTTAAAAAGGGGAGGGGGTTTAAACAGAAGGTAGATTTAAGCATCCATGTAGATATGAGCTGCAAGTCATATGATAAAAGCTGTCTTTCTTTGCAGCATATTAATGATTCTGCTCCTGAAGTAAGAGATGCTGGGTTTGAAGCATTAGGCACTGCCTTGAAAGTGGCTGGAGAGAAAGCTGTGAATCCATTTCTAGCAGATGTAGACAAATTAAAGCTTGACCGGGTGAGTTTGTTATCGTAGAGGTTGTGTGTGTAAAACAAAAAAAAAACCCTACTCCATTTATCTATTTAAGATGCATCTTAGACTGGAGAAGACCAAAAAGGATGCTTTAGCTAATGATTTTCAGCACAGACTTCTGAATTTATTTTTTACATGATTCATTGCTATTGCAGGGAATCTGAAAATTTCTTTTTCTTATATCAAGCATATTTTCTTTGACTTCTACTACCTAAAATATATTGGTATGTTAATATTCTACCTTTTCATTCTTATGAAAAGTGTCTGTTTGGCTTCAAGGTGGTGTTTTCTATGAGGTGGGTTGTGAGTCTTGAGGTTTGTATGTAGGATGTTGGTTTTGAGCACTTTATTGTCTGAAACGAGGTTTAGGATTTTAGGTCACAACCACATGGTTTGAATCTGTGTTACAAGACGCTTTTTTTTGGTATTAAAGACTTGCTTTCCAACAATGAAGTTCTCGCTTTTGCATGATCTGACAGGTTTGACTGAATAATGATTTCATAATATAAGCTGCTAAGAATTAGTCTTTAGAGCATCTAGAAACATTGGGGTGAGGTGTGTCAGTACTTTCTATGTGTATATGCTTCATTTTGAACTAGGAAAATTATTCTTGCAATACAGTGATGGATGATGTCATTGACTGGTTAACGTTAGTACTATATGGAACACAGGATTACAGAATTCTATGAAGTAAAGGAACTCGTCATGTTGTTTCCAGTGTAGTCAAGTTTGAGCATCTGCTGTTGAAGAGAACTGTGCATCCAATTGTGGTAGCTAAATAACTTTTTTCCTTTTTTTCACCTCTCGTTTTCTTGTGGGTTTTTTTAACTGCTTGTCAGATTAAAGAGTGTGCTGAGAAGGTAGAACTGGTTTATGGTAAGAAGACAGGAGGAGCAGCTGAGAAAAAAGAAGGCAAGCCTCTTACTGGAAAGACCTCTGCTCTTTCAGGGACTGGTGGAGATAAAGAAACAAAAGATGCAGCCATAAAACCGGGACCACTGAAAAAAGCACCTGTTGTGAAGGTAAGAGAGATTGCCAAGAGATTCTGACACAATTGTCTGTGATTGCATCAGATAACTACTTAGAGAAGAACAAATGAGGCCTGTTGAATGTCACCTTCCGCTGACATTGCTATCCTTCTGTAGGTGTAGATGAGCCCAACAACAAAAAGGATCTGGGACTTTGAGAATATACTTGATGAAAACTTTGTTTTTAATAATACAAAGTCTTGTCACTTATGTCTTAATACCAGATTTTGAAACTGAAGTAGTGATGAACTGCTGAAGGCATTCAGAGCAGCCTGACATGTTACAACGTTTAACCGCTCTGCGGTGATACAGTAATACCTGGCTGAAGTCAGTGTGTCTTCTAACTAGCAGAGTCACTGAAGTGTTGAGTATTCTCTCTAGTCTTGTTTTTAGTTTGTTACCATAAATTTGAACCATTGGATTGTATTGCTTTAAAATGGTTATTTTGACTTTTAAAATTGACTTCAGGTGGTTTTTATAATAGTCTACTCATTTCTTCAGATGGGAAACCTGGAAGTGAACAGTAGAATCGATCATATTTTTTTAAATCTATTGATAGTCCTGAAAGCCTGGAAAAGACACCAGTCACAAGTTTAATATCTAATCGGTATCTATAGGAGAATATATAGATGAATTCATTATTTCCCGAACCTTCACAAATGCATATATTCTTTTACTTTCCATCTTTTGTTGTGTGTATCTCTGTTTCTGTACATATTCTAAAAAATCTGGTAGCATGAAAGCAACATGTGAAGTAAATAAGCTCTAGCAAAACACTTTCTTTGCCTGCAGCTGGTATGGTATTAGAAAGGGTATTAAAACAGGGTTTTCGACATGAGAGGTATAGGAGTGTGGAGAAAGAGCAGTTCTTTTGGTGTATGTTGAACTGCAGACCTGTTTGATTTTGGCTGACTTGTATGTTCTATGTCTAGTCTGGGGGCCTACCCAAGAAAGGCAAACCAGCTGCAGCTGCAGGTACGGGAGGTGCTGGAGCTAAAGGCAAGAAGGGTCCCGAGACCAAAGAAATATTTGAATCGGAGCTCTCTGTGAGTATTCTGCTGTTCTCTGAAACATGAAGTCCTCTGTATAAGTAGCTTTGGTTAATCAGTTCTTCAGCTGCTACAGAATTTTTCACTGAAGTTGGGTTTTTTATTAGGACAAGGGAAAGCATTAAATTTAGATAAATTGGATTTGTAACTGGTAAAGTGGATGTTTGATATATTCTGGTAAATACATCTGTGTTTCAGGCAGTTTTTGGTACCAGGCCATATAAGACAGTAAACAATAAATCATGCTAATATAATAGGGTATGTGATGTTGTCCTTGAACTAGGAACAGATGAAAAAAAATAACAATGACTACTTTATACGTAATCTGGGACGCATGATTCGCTGAATGTGTCTGGTATTAAAAGCCTGAGAACACAATATTCTGGTGTTTATGCTGAAATCTGAAGTAGATTACAGTAATAATTAAATGAAGTAATGCAGGTTTATTCTGTGCTGTGCCGATTAAGTTACACTTCAAGAAAATTACTGAATTCTGCGTGTTTAAATATCTATCTTGGTAGGGAATTAGGTAAACTAAGTGTAGGTTGAACAGTAACAAAGCTGTTAAATCTTTGTTAGATGTATTGGCAAGTTTTTTTGACTGTCACTTTTCTTTGATGTTGCTTACAATGAATGTTTTCCATTATGTATCCAGTTTATATTGCTAGATATACAATAGAAAATGAGTATACACTTTCTGAAGGCGATACACCAGTGAAACAAAGGAAGTTTTTAATCATTTTCATATACTAAACTTCTTCATTCAACAATTCTTCATTTTTCTAAAACGGATGCAGAAGATAAGCCTTCTTCCATCCACCCTTATTGACCACTGTTGATTTCTCTGAATGTTTATTCAGATTTTGTACAAAATTATCTTGCAAATTCTAGGTTACTGCTGCTAGATTCTTTAAGTAGGTAGTGGCTATGCAGGATTGTTTCTGACTGTTTGCACAAGTTATCATACCTTTAAGGGATTACTTTTCTGTTGCAGTACAATTCAGCAACTTCCTAAATCCGTGAGGCCCCTAAACTATAATGCATACAAAATCTTTCAACCTACAACAGGAAATTTTTCCTGTTTTGTAAATGCACCACAGTATAAGTGTCATTCCTGTATATTACATGTCCTTAAGGCTTCCACGCTCCCACCCCACAAAGGGATATGGTGGGATGTTAACCTTTTTCTGATCTGTCTGCAGGTAGAAATATGTGAAGAGAAAGCTGCTGCTGTCCTTCCAGCTTCTTGTATCCAGCAGTTGGACAGTGGTAACTGGAAGGAGAGGCTTGCGTGCATGGAAGAGTTTCAGAAGGTCAGTTTGTAGCAGGTGGAGTAGTCTTTTAGTTTAATGTACATAGTTACGATTTTGTCAAAAATACTTGTTTGTGGATTGAGGGTGCATAGAGGTCTTTTTAAAACACTAATTCTGAAGCTTAGTCTCAGAGATAACTAGATTTAAAGTTCTGCAATGACTGGGCAAAACCAGTTCCAAGTATGTCTCTGCTGATTGCATGTTCCTCAGCAATTGATTATAATACTGAAATTTCAATTGGCAAATAATTGATGTTTGAAGGCTTATGGAGTACTAGTGGTCTTCACAGCTGGTGGCGAGTACTCTACGTAGTCACAAACAAAAAAGCATCACGTGTCACTGAAATATGAAGTCTGGCTTTCATCATAAGATCTTTGAGAGTTCACATTCAAAAAGGCATCAGCTGTAGTCATACAAATAGTTCGTATCACTACACTGTTACAGGTGTAACTGAGTTTTAATATTTTAGTGGAAAAGGTGACTAACTCGAACTATGAAACAGTGACTGGCTGTGCTGAAATGCTGCTACAGAAACCAGCTTCAGATGTTACAGTTTCAGTGGAATGAATAAGCCTAGCAAGTAAAAACAGTAATCTAGATCACATTCAGTCTTAATCTCTGTTGTGTAGTCAGCATTCCAGTGTGAAAGATGCACAGTATAATTAATCTTAAACAAAAAAAAAAAACCCAACAACAAAAGAAACCCCTCCAAGCAGCTTGGAGCTGGTTTGGTTTTGGTGTGGTTTTTTTTTTTTTTAAGTCGTGTTAAATTTCCAGGCCTGGAATGGCCATTACACTAGGGATTATAAAGACACTTGTTAAAGAACATAAAAAGTGTAGCACTGGGAATGCTGTGTTTTAAATGTTGGCTCATTACTTGTAAAATTGGCTCCTCGTAGAAGTAGGTCTTGTAGTAAAGCTCTTCAGGTAAATTCTTATTCTGAGAATTTCTGCAACTTAGTTCAGATTTAAGAAAATATTTACAGAACAGCTAAGGTAACTTCTGTTTGGGTTTGTATCACTTGTGACCCACTGGCTACCTTAATGCTTATCCTTCAGGCTGTTGAGCTCATGGAGAGAAGTGAAATGCCTTGCCAAGCTCTAGTAAGAATGCTGGCCAAGAAACCTGGTTGGAAGGAAACAAATTTTCAGGTAGTACGTTATCCTTCAATAACTAACAGTCCATTTTTTTACTTAATATTGTGTTTCCAACTAAAAGGCTGTAGGTGCATATATGTCACGACTGAGACTTAGAGACAACATTTGAATATATCCAGATATAAATGTATGTGTGTATATGTAAGTTCTAAAAGTAGGTAATGACTGTCCAGTGTTACTAATTCCATGTGTATATATGCATATATATAAAAACATGTATTTGTTTGACACAATTTGTGAGTATAGTCACACAAACCCATGTATATATACACACAAGTGGGTATGTATATAAAATAGTATTTGTGTGAACATACTCTTACATATTCAAGAGCACATACAATATTTGTGTATGTACATATGAATAGATTTTTTTATGTATCTATAAATACATAGATTTTAAAATTTCATCTAAAGTATATGAAGGCATCATTTTGCTGTTATCAATGTTCCAGGTGATGCAGATGAAGCTGCATATAGTTGCATTGATTGCACAGAAAGGAAACTTCTCCAAAACTTCAGCACAGGTTGTTCTGGATGGTCTTGTAGACAAGGTTGGTGATGTGAAATGTGGGAGTAATGCAAAAGAAGCCATGACAGCAATAGCAGAGGCATGCCAGTTACCATGGACTGCTGAGCAGGTGAGCAAGGAATGAATGTATTCTCCAGTAAATAAAATCAGGATATTACATGGGATATTCTTTTAGTCTGAGGAGTAAATCATAAATCCTTTGTTTCACTTTGTTGCCTGAAAGTGATTTGCTGCTCTCAAGATACCTCCTAATAAATTCTTCCAAATGAAGAAATAATGAGTAGTAAATCAGTATTTAGCTGAAATACTGCCAAAGCAGGTACACATCCATTATACAGTTATCTCTGGTTGCCTTTAAGTACTTCAGGAACTTCTGGTTCACTTCAGTTGCAGTTGTGTTCGGCTGAAGTGACACATGGAATTTTTTTCTCATATGTCACCTCAAATGTTCCTGTTTAGTTATAATGCCCTGTGTTTTTGCAGGTGTCTTCACTGCTTTGTTACAGTCCTTTGTCACGTGGTTTGCCAGTGAAAATTTACACTTAACTCTCTTCTGTTCCAGGTTGTGGCTATGGCTTTCTCTCAAAAGAATCCTAAAAACCAGTCAGAAACTTTGAACTGGCTTTCAAATGCAATTAAAGAGTTTGGCTTTTCTGGGTATGTCTTTTAAGTAAGAGAAACTTGAATGAAAATGTTTCTAATCTAGGATTAAGAATTTATTCCTCTCTGTCAGATTGGTCTGAAGAGGGTAGCTTTGAGTCCATCAGAACTCTTGTTCCTTAAACTCTGTCAGTTGCTCTTCTAGCTCTAAATGTTAAGTGTAAATGAAAGTGGACATTACTAATAGGATACTATTACACTACTAAATGTTTTATTCATCATTTGGCCTTCTCTGAAGAAATTTTTTAAGCTTTATGCACTATAGAAGTTGCCTAGCCAAGGAGCTATGGTATTGCATGTCTGTTGTTCCTGTTCTACTTGGATACACCTGCATCCAGGTGGATAATTATACTTTATAGTTTAAAAAACAAAAACTGATAACCTTCAGAAGAGTACATACCAGAATGCTTACTGCTCTCCTTGGTAGAGATTTTGAGACTGGTAACAGGACGAAGTTTTAGGCAACAAAATAGCCATTACTGTACCTGTTGCTGTAAGGGTAATAAATGGATACTCCATCAGAACAAGGGATAGCATTCCTTAATGTTTCATCACCAGTCTCTTAACTGAATGTGGTCAAGCATATGTAATACAGTTTACTTCCAACAAAATTTCTAAGCAGTGAGGACTCGAAATATTAATTTGACTACTTGGGCAGTTACTGTTGCCTGTCCAAGCTGTTTTGCAGCTATTTGATGGATAGCAACATTGATTAAGCCTGGAAAATAAACTCTCTTCTTCAGTAAATGCCCCCAAAAGTATGTATTTCCAGCAGGGTAATCCATGTGTAAATATTATTCTAGTACGTATCTATATGACATGCTAGTATCTATATCATATCTATATGACATACTGGCACATACCTGTGTGTAGATATAATACTAGTACTACTTTTGAGGCTGCATAAAGGAAGCTTCTGTGATTGCCAGTTTTTTTCTTCTATTGAGTTGAGTGGTGGCATAGATTCATTAATCTCAACCTTCCTTTATTTCTCTGGAAGTTTCTCCTATAAATTTTGCCTGTAAATGTGTCTTGGCTTGGAAGATTGTGACAGATTAACAAAAAAAACCCCTCACCTTTATTATGTAGCCCTGTTTCAGGTGCGTAAAATGGTTCTAGATGCATCCCTCAGGATTTTAGTCCTAGCAGTTGTGGGTGATAAGAGTTTAAGAAACTTACCAGCTATAGTAATAGCAGTTTTTGATATAAATTATCTTATGTTTACTGTATTGATTTTCATAGTAGGCTATTCCCCAAAATGATCTCTTTCAGTAGTTATTTAAATAGCTACCATCTACACTGTACCTGTGATATAAGTGCAAATATCTTCTCATAAGTTAGTTGTATTAATCTGTTCTCAGCACATCTTTTTTTCTTTGGCATATTGTGATGATTTTGTTTGGTACTTCCTGTGTTTTGTTTTACCTATGAAGGCTATCTTTTTCCCACAGACTGAATGTCAAAGCTTTCATCAGTAATGTGAAGACAGCTCTTGCTGCAACTAACCCAGTGAGTAAATTGAGAATTTCAATCCTGAATTATCTAACCTTAATTTGAAGATTGAATGCTTTTGTCCTCTCTCTGGCAGGCTGTAAGGACTTCTGCCATTACCTTGCTGGGAGTCATGTATCTTTATGTGGGACCTCCTTTGAGAATGTTTTTCGAGGATGAGAAGCCAGCCCTTCTCTCCCAGATAGATGCGGAATTTGAAAAGGTATGAAGTGTAGCTCTCTTACCACCAAGTATCATTAAAACTATTTTAAAGTCAACTTATTTTTAAAGTCAAATGGAAAACTGTAAAATAGCTGTTTCAGATTTTTTATTTTTTGTTTTTTGCTTGCAGATGCAAGGGCAGATGGCACCAGCCCCAACTCGTGGCATTTCTGTGCATAGTGGGGGAGGTGGAGATGATGGTGAGGAAGAGGAACAAGAGGAAATTGGGAAAGATGTTGTGGATCTCTTGCCAAGAACAGATATTGGGTAGGTTTGCATTCTACAACCTGAAGATGAACTTTCACTGCATTTCAAAACTTTGTGTTTATAAAAACTTCCTAAACTGAAATCTGTGGTGCTGAAGCACTCAAATACTAAGAGACACATAACTATGAAAATGGGCTTTTTTCCTCTTACAGCGATAAGATCACAGCTGATCTAGTGTCAAAGATTGGGGACAAAAACTGGAAGATCAGAAAGGAAGGTCTAGATGAAGTGACAAGCATAATAAATGATGCTAAGTTCATAGAACCAAACATAGGAGAACTGCCAGCTGCTTTGAAGAGTCGTCTCAATGACTCCAATAAAATCTTGGTATGTTATTCAAGATCCTGCTTCAGCTATTTCCAACTTAGAATTTAAGCCAAACTATTTATGACTTCTGTACCTTGCTAATTACTCAGTCTGTAACAATGCCAGAAATCAACAGCTGAAAAAGTAAACTGTATTTTTAGATCATATATTTGCCCATTTTTATAAATATTTGCCTTTGTATTAAAAAAAAGTCTTCAAAAAAGGAAGAACCACCTCTACTCTGAATGTAATGTAGGCAAATCTAAAAAAACCCAAACTGACAAACAAAAAGTTTGAATAATTGCTCCACTTGTGACAAGTGAAGCATCCCTTGTTGGAAAATATTTTGAGTAAAGTTCAACCAAAAACATAGAAATAATTTTTATCTATATGTAGTTAATTCGAAGTCTGGAATATATATCATTGAGCAGGCATTCTAAAGTAAAAGCCTAGGTGTACAGCAGTGTTACTTTTCTCCATATGACTTGGAGTTTTGTACATGTGGTTTTAACAGTATTTTATTCAAAGCCTTTTTGTTTATGTGCAGGTGCAACAAACACTGAGCATTCTTCAGCAACTAGCAACAGCAATGGGCCCAAATATCAAACAGCATGTGAAAAGTTT
>NW_010393441.1:40539-42536 GCF_000710305.1 Buceros rhinoceros silvestris | reverse complement strand
AAAAGGTTGGGCATGCCTGTTATTACAGTCCTAGGAGACAGTAAGGTAGGATGCTCATCAAAATTTTTTTCTATTTGCTGCTATCTGAGCTATGTCTGAGAGTAGCTCTTGCTGTTCGGACTTGCTTTTGAGAGGTGGATGATAATTAAAACTTCTTTGGAAGCTTACAGATTTTCTTGAGAGTTTCCTGCCTAAATGACAAATTATTATCCAAATATGAATGTGTGCCTGAATATATATTCTGTCTGAGATGTATTCTCCTGCTTGTTTCACTGATTTGGTTTTATTTACAATTGAGCTTTTAAATGAAGTGTGGTGAATGTATGCATCCTTCTAATGCTGAAAATACACTATGTTAGATATTAATCACGTTTGCTTTAAAAAGTTGCTTGTAGAACTTTTGCTGTTTTACCTTATCATTGTGGATTCCAGTGTATGTTGCTGTCTGTTTCATTGCGTTGGAGACCTCTGAACTGTATGTAGAAACAGGATACTTGCAACTGACACTGAATCAAAGAATCATTTGGTTGGAAGAGACCTTTAAGATCAAGTCCACCCGTACAGCTTGCACTGCTGGGGTCACTAAACCATGTCCCTCAGCACCTCGTCTATGTGTATTTTAAACACTTCCAGGGATGGGGACTCCACCACCTCCCTGGGCTGCCTGTTCCAATGCTTCACAACCCTCTCTGAAGAAACTTTTCGTAATATACAACCTGAATCTTCCCTGGTGCAACTCGAGGCTGTTTTGTCTTGCCTGTTGTCAAATGGGAGAAGAGACTGATCCCCACCTCGCTACAACTTCCCTTTAGGTAGCTGTAGAGAGTAATGAGGTCTTCTCTGAGCTTTCTTTTTTCCAGACTAAACAAACCCAGTTCCCTTAGCTGCTCCTTGTAAGACTTGTTCTCTAGACCCTTCACCAGCTTTGCCCTTCTCTAAACATGTTCCAACACCTTGGTGTCCTTGTGGTAAGGGGTCCAAAAATGGACACAGTATTCAAGGTGTGGCTTCATCAGTGCTGAGTACAGAAGGACAATCACTTCCCTCCTCCTGCTGGTCACACTATTGCTGATACAACTCAGAATGCCCTTGGCCTTCTTGGCTGCCTAGGCATGCTGCTGGCTCATGTTCAGCTGGTTATCGACAAGCTCCCCCAGGTCTTTTCACCCTGGGAAGCTTTCCAGCCAGTTCTCCCCAAGCCTGCTGTGTTGCGTTGAGAGGTGAGCCCATGTGAACCTCATGAACAGAGCCAAGTGCAAGGTCCTGCACAAGAGGTGAGGCAATCCCAAGCACAAATACAGGCTGGGTGGTGAGTGGGTTTAGGGCAGCCCTGCAGAGGACTTGGGGGTGTTGGTGGATGAAAAACCAAATACGAGCCAGTAATGTGCGCTTACAGCCCAGAAAGCCGACTCTGTCCTAGGCTGCATCAAAATCAGGCCCCGTAATCCATGAGGAAATAGTAAATGAACTACTGCACCAATTAGATGTGCACAAATCTATGGGGCCAGATGGGATCCACCCAAGAATTCTGAGGGAGCTGGTGGGAGTGATCACCAAGCCACCTTCCATGATTTACCAGCAGTCCTGGCTAACAGAGGAGGTACCAGTAAACAGTAAGTGAACTGCTGCACCAATTAGATGTGCACAAATCTATGGGGCCAGATGGGATCCACCCAAGAATTCTGAGGGAGCTGGTGGGAGTGATCACCAAGCCACCTTCCATGATTTACCAGCAGTCCTGGCTAACAGAGGAGGTACCAATCAACTGGAAGTTAGCCAATGTAATGCCCATCTAGAAGAAGGGCTGGAAGGAGGACCCAGGGAACTACAGGCCTGTCAGTCTGACCTTGGTGCTGGAGAATGTCATGGAGCAGGTCGTTTTGAATGCAGTCACAAGTACAGGACAGCCAAGTGATCAGTCCCAGTCAGCATGGGTTTATGAAAGGCAGGTCCTGGTTGACAAACTTGATCTCCTCCTATGAAAAGTGACCCACTTA
>NW_010393441.1:31160-40354 GCF_000710305.1 Buceros rhinoceros silvestris | reverse complement strand
GTTTTCTACTCTTCGCTGGATAAAAATATGGCTGGATTGCCGGGCCCAGAGACAGGTGATGAAAGCAGTCAAATCCAGCTGGCAGTTAGTCACAAGTTATGTCCCCCAGGATTCAGCCCTAGGGCCTGTCCTCTGTAACATCTTTATCCATGATCTGGGCGAGGGGATCGAGTGCATCCTCAGTAAGTTTGCAGATGACACCAAGTTGGGTGGGTGTGTCGATCTGCCTGAAGGTCAGGAGGCTCTACAGAGGGATCTGGACAGGCTGGATCGGTGGGCTGAGGCCAGCTGTATGAAATTCAGTAAGACCAAGTGCTGGGTCCAGCACTTGGGCCACAACAACCCCCTGTGACACTACAGGCTTGGGGAGGAGTAAGTAGCTGGAAAGCTGCCCAGTGGAAAAGGACCTGGGGGTGCAGGTTGACAGCCAATTGGGTATGAGTCACCAGTATGCCCAGGTGGCCAGAAAGGCAGACAGCATCGTGACTTGTATCAGCAATAGTGTAGCCAGCGGGAGTAGAGAAGTGATTGTCCCCCTGTACTCAGCACTGGCGAGGCCACACCTTGAATTCTTAAGGGCTGTCAACATAAGACATACATGCTTGAGCAGGTCCTGAGGAGAGCTGCAAAGATGATCAGGGCTGGAGCACTTACCCGATGAGGACAGGCTGAGAGAGTTGGGGTTAAGTGTGGAGAAGGCTCTGAGGAGACCTAGCAGGCTTCCAGTACTTAAAGGGGGCCTTCAGGAAAGGTGGGGAGGGACGCTTTATCAGGGAATGTAGTGGTAGGATGAGGGCTAACAGTTTCAAAATGAGAGTGTGTTGATTTAATTTGGATATTAGGAAAAAATTCTTCACTGAGTGTGGTGAGACACTGGAACAGGTTGCACAGAGAAGTTGTGGATCCACCAGCCCTGGAAACATTCAAGGCCAGGTTGAATGGGGCTTTGAGCAACCAGGGAAGTTATCCCTGCTGTTGGGTTGGAATTAGATTATCTTTAAGTTTCTTCCCAATCCAAACCATTCTAGATTCTATGAAGTCACAGACAGTTATCAGAGGTGGCATACTTCAGATGTCTGAGTAGGAAGAAGAGCAGGAACTGCCTCTACCTGTCCCAATCAGTAGAATAACTAGGACTGGTCCTAGGGCTAGATAAAAAAAATCTTAGTTCAAATTGTTTTCTCATTAAGAGAACTTACTTAAAGAACTGAGATGTTCTGCGATGAAGTTGGATGATTCTTTTATTCACCAATTATCTTGAGGAAACAGCAAGCTCCCTTCAGGTACAAGTGTATGGTTTAAGGGTAAGACCAACTGTGATTAACTAAACTGTTAGAAGTAACACTGGTATCATGCATTTTAGTAAGCACTATAATACTGATGGAGGATTGTATATTTATTCAAACGTTATAGGAGTGACATTTTTGAGGTACTGCAAGATTTATCCGGTTTATCCAATTGCCAGAGTTTTGGAAGATGAAGATGATCCTTTTTGGGCCCTACTTTGAAATGTTGATAGTGGACCTACAGACCTCCATTCCTAGTGGAATAGTTGAGGAAAACCAACAGCCTTTCGCATGAGTGATAACAAATTAAGTTTGGGTGATGGGAACCAAGGCCTTTTCAGCACATGATTTGTTTCTTTTCCTCAGATTAAAGACAGGACAAATTATTTGCGAAGGTACTCACCTACTGTTTAGATACATGCCTGGATGTTACTTTTGCATTTAAAATTGATTGATAATAAAGCTAAATAAGGCTGTTACTGTATCAGCCTCCCTCAAATTCAGCCTATAAGAGAAACATCCATATGGAATCATGTCTATACTGATGACAACCATGGTTCTTCAAAATGTTAAGTATTTCATCAGATTTCTTGTAACTTCACATAACTGCTCCAAAGAACCGTTAGAGATAGAAGTTGGTAGGAGTTAGAGGGCTCCCCTGTTCCTGACTTGACTTTGGTTCATGTGTATTCTAAATATGAGTGCTGTGATTTATGAATGTGCTAAGTCAATGTTAGGCATTACATAAATCACTAACCTTATTCTTTAGCTTGTTTGAGAATTAGACTCCTAAAATTCTCATCAATGAATGGTAGCAGGTACAAAGTGCTTTTAAATATACCTTTTGTCCCTCTTATTAAACTGATTGTGACTTCTGCAGCTGATATCAATAAAATCAAATTCTTCTGAATCTTAGACTTCTCAAGCAGTGAATAAAACTAGAGATTTCATAAGCCTTTCAAAACCTTTTTCTTTCATGGGAAAGATTAATTTGTTGCCTCTTCTGTTGTAATCTTCTAACACCTCTTTAGGATCATTCTTCTTAAATCTTATTCTTCCTACAGAATAATGTTCGTGCTGCTGCACTCGCAACTGTGAACAGTTGGGCTGAACAAACCGGCATGAAAGAGTGGTTGGAAGGGGAAGACCTGTCTGAGGAGCTCAAAAAAGAAAATCCTTTTCTAAGACAGGAGGTAGGCTTCTGTAATAATGTTTCCCTTATGTCTGTCTAATCAAAATAACCTTACTTGCTATGGTCATGTATGCAGACTGGAATGGCACAATGCTTACTGGTGCATGAGTAAATAAGTAGTTGTGTCTTCATACTACATGAAATTGTTAAACTTCAAAAGGCTAATAATGAGCTTTTTTTCTTGCATGATAGATGTCATTCAGATTTCAGTGCCTCTGAAATGAAACTTCTGTCTGTTTTGATCAGCTAGCATGTTTTTGCCTAAAATTTACCAGGTGGTAGTGAAGATGAGAACTGAAGTGGAAGCATTAATATGTCTGAGGCTGAAACTGCAGCTGGAATTCTGATGTTACTTTAAAAAGGAGGAAATAGCCTGTACAGTCTGTAGAGACTAGACTCCACATTTTAAGATGGTTGCATATTAACATACTGTACTTTTTTAACTGTACTCAATTTTAATTTTTAATTGCTGATGTAATATTCTCAACCAACATCAACTTTTTGTCTGAACAAAGGCTAGGGTGTGTTTTTTCCTACTTGCATATAGATGTGTGAAGGACTGCTATTCAGGTTCTCCTGGCCTGACTGTAAGTGCTTCTTCAAAAACTTTTATTTTAAAATTCCCTTTCAGCTTCTTGGTTGGTTGGCTGAGAAGTTGCCTACTCTCCGTTCTGTTCCTTCTGACCTACTCTTATGTGTGCCTCACCTGTACTCTTGCCTTGAAGATCGGAATGGGGATGTGCGTAAGAAAGCGCAGGATGCCTTGCCATTCTTTATGATGCATCTTGGCTTTGAGAAGATGGCTAAAGCCACCAGCAAGCTGAAGGTATTTCTGTCACTGGGATTAGAAAATGTGGCCTTGAATGAGTGAATATTTACAAACTGCATTCACAAACTGCATCTTGAGTCATGCAAGCTTGTCTGCATTAAATATTTTCAGGGGGCTGAAAAATAGTATCAGGAGGCTGTGAGTTAGAGCTTTCTCTACTTCACTAAGACTGCTGCCACCACAGGTTTATCATTTCAGGAGTTTGGCATTTATGCACTATGCTTCACTTCTGAAAAAGTCTACTTGTAGATAACTTCCATACCAGTTACTGACCAGCTGTATGCCTTCAAATACAGGCTTTAAGATGGCTTCTAGCAATTTGGTGTATCATGTGGACCTTTGAGTGCTGAATCATTGTTAGAGCACTCCATTAATGTCATAGGACTGATCGCCTAGAACAGATTGCTGGTTTGTGTTTCACATAGGTCTTGCAGAAGAAACTCAACAGAAAGATGTTTTATCTCAGAATAGGAATATCTGAAGAAATTGATGTTTTAAGAATATGCTAAAGGTGTGTCATAGAAGATGCTAAACAGAGAATAGCTTGTTTCAAACTACTGTCACTTTCTTTGTCTGTGGCATGTATTAATAGTCACTATCATTAATCCATTATCATTCTTTACCCCCTTCTGTTCTCCAGCCAACTTCGAAGGACCAGGTACTGGCCATGCTTGAGAAAGCCAAAGTCAACATGCCAGCCAAACCCGCTCCTCCTGCTAAAGCATCTTCCAGAGTAGCAGGGGGAGCAGCTCTAGCCAAATTTCAACCTGCATCAGGTATGTTCTGGGAAATGACTGAGAAAAGGAAGCTTTTTGACATGACAGAGGAAGAAATGTGCTTAGCAGGAGCGGAATTCAGCATAGCTAGGGTTACAAATAGCTGTGTGATCTAGTGAGTTCTGTTTGCAGTTCTAGTCTTACTTGCTATCAAGGATTAAGGCTGGGCCAGCCTCTAGAAGAGGACAGATGCTCTCTATTAACCCCTCACTCTTCCTAAAGGGGAGGACAAAGAAAATAAGTCAGACACTTATGCACTGTAAAAGAAAACTAAAACTGCTTTAATGAAAATAATAATGTTATATATACAATACCAAATTGACCCCATACCCCACCTCCCCCATGGCAATGGAAACTGGATTCAGGAGCTGGATTCAGGAGCTGGATTCAAGAATGCACAGGTTGAGATCAAAGGCAGAACGGACAGAGTCCTTGGACATCAGCCATTGAAGAAGAGTGACTGACCCATGTGATCCCTCAGCTTTATACCAAATATGACGTCTATGGGATGGAACACCTTGTTGGTCAGTTTAGGGTCACCTGTCCACTCCTTCCTGCAGGTGCAGCCTCTAACTTACTGCATCCCCAGTGTGGTATGTAGGATTTAGCAGTGACCTTGGTCTTTACTGGAGCAAGTATAAGCAAGAGCCTTTCTGCATACCAGTCTTGGTAGTAACTATAAATATGAAGCGCTGTCTCTTCTAGAAGCAGACACTGTCTGCAAAGATCTGACGTTTCACTATCACCATGGATGCTGCGGGGCAGGCACTGGGGAAGTCCCAGACAGGACACAGCAGCAGATGGGATCTGGATTCAGGAGCTGGATTCAAGAATGCACAGGTTGAGATCAAAGGCAGAACGGACAGAGTCCTTGGACATCAGCCATTGAAGAAGAGTGACTGACCCATGTGATCCCTCAGCTTTATACCAAATATGACGTCTATGGGATGGAACACCTTGTTGGTCAGTTTAGGGTCACCTGTCCACTCCTTCCTGCAGGTGCAGCCTCTAACTTACTGCATCCCCAGTGTGGTATGTAGGATTTAGCAGTGACCTTGGTCTTTACTGGAGCAAGTATAAGCAAGAGCCTTTCTGCATACCAGTCTTGGTAGTAACTATAAATATGAAGCGCTGTCTCTTCTAGAAGCAGACACTGTCTGCAAAGATCTGACGTTAACTTCAGAAAGTGCAGTCATGTAAAGAGACTGAGCTGAAAAGTAAAATTACTGAACAGGATGAGTTCTGTTCTAACTCAAACCAGGACACTTGCACTTTGAGTCAGCTTCCAGTGTTAGGAGGGTTTTTCCTTTCCCCACAACCAGCTGCTCCTTGAAATTACCTGCTTGCTATTCAAGCTAAAACCCATGGACTAGAGGGTTTGTGGGGTTTTTTGTAATACTAATCTGATTTTATCATAACATCTTCTTTTAAAAGATGTTTTCACGTTGTTTTTTATCTGGAGTATTTCTGTGTGGGGCTACCAGAATGCTGACGCTGGAGAGAGGGTAACTGGATTAGGGCAGAAGTGATTTGAAGAAGCAGTTCTGCCTTATCCCTCTGCCAGGGCTAGCTTCCTGCTTAAACTGGGTGCAGCTACAGCTCAAAACATTAGCCTGCGCAGTATATGTGTGTGTACTCTTTAAAATTGTTTTGATAACGATAGATTTGCTAACATAATATGACCTTAACTATGAAAACTTTGTATGCTAACATGGAATTTAAGGAACTTCTTTTATGGATCTAAAATCCTCAAAACTCTGTGATGAGTGTATGATATCCATGAATAGCATGCCTTCTATCTGAAGAATGGAAAACTGTGCTGACCTAAAATGGGTCTCGTTGTTAGTTTGAAATGGTCTATTGTTTCTCCAGCACTTGCTGAAAATTCAGGGTCCAATACCATGGAATCCAAGCCTGATCCCAAAAAAGCCAAAACAGGAGGAGCTGCCTCTAAAGCTAAGGTATGTTGATTCCGTTTTGTATAAAGTTGGTTCTATGAAGTTCATAGCTGTAGTTTGTTAGTACATTATAGGTAGGAGAGTATAGGCCTTGCTAGGGACTGATTTTACGGCGAATCTTTATCCTTGTCTTATGAAATGACACATGTTCCCATTCACTTAATTACTATTTGTGTCATTATCTATTTCATTCTTAAAGTTTTCATTGTCAAATATGCAGTCTTTTGAACAGTTCAGTCTGTGTTCTAAATCTGCTTGGCCTCCCCGATGTTGTACTGTTGAGAGTTCATTCTTACCATGTTTACTTTGAATAGTAATTTTGAACCCATGTATCAAAAGAAATTAAGCTCTCCTTTATGAAGGGTAAAATGGTCAGTCACGAGTGAAAAAGGTAAAGATGATGGTTAAATGCATAGTAATAATCTCAACTGGTAAGAGTTGAATTTGTGGTTACGTTTTTTCTGTTTTGTTACAGTAATTTTTTTGCTATTAGCCTTGAAGTTTGTCCTAAGTCTACGGCTAGGGAAAAAACCCCAAATTGTTCTACAGTCCCATTGCTTTCATTGTCTGAAATAATGCTGTAATGAGAACATCTGATGTAGCTCCAGATTCATGACAGAGAATGAACAGAACAAATCTTGAAGAATGTTGTAGGTCTGCCTAAGTCAATATATTCTGTCAAAACTCTGATGCTAGAGTTAATGCCTTTACTGTGAAAGCGTGAAAAGGTTTGGAATGGTAACTCCTATGGGTAAATAGCTGTCTAACAACAAAGCCTTTTCTGTGGCTTATTTACAGCAGTCAGATGTTAATAGCAGTATGTCCAAGGGCAATACCAGCCTGTCCAAAGATAATAGAAGCCTTAGCAAAGGCAGTACCAATCTGACAAAGAACAAATCTATCAAACAGGTACTGCATTGGGTTTTAGGGATGTGTGGGTGACTAGTGCACTGGTTGAGAGTTGTGTCGTATTTCACAGGGTACTGCTGTACACACTGCCATGGTTTTTCCTCCACAACAACAGAGCACATACTTTTACAATTCTTATCAACTTTATTCTAGCTTTTCTCTGGCCTTGCACACATAAGCAGCATGGGGATGGCTGGTATCTAATGCTTGCAGTTACTGGGACTGGGGCATATATATGTCTTATGCTGCCTGTTAATACTTGGTTTTTTTCAGGGTGTACAAGGTAAGAAAGTGCTAAGCAAGCCTCACTTGAAGGAAGATGATGATAAATCAGGTCCTATTTTTATTATAATCCCAAATGGGAAAGAGCAGAGGATGAAAGATGAGAAAGGTCTGAAGGTAAGAAAAATCTGAATCTACTCACAAGTTTTGAAGAATTGTAGTTTTAACACATTCTTTTGATTTTTTTAATTTGGAATTAAATGTGTTTATGGCATGAAAGTGCTAGGCTGTGTCAATTCCTTGGATTGGTTACCTGGTTCTTCAGCTGACTTTCATAAGCTAGTATCTGGTTTACTGTGGCATTTCTCTTCTCACTTCTAAATTTAGTGCACATTCTCATAAAGCCCAAAGGCCTTTTTGCAACTTCCAAAACATTTTCTTCAGTTATGAAGTATCATAAAGCATTCACAATGTATCCTAGAGTTCTGAAATTAGACAACTGTTTTCAGGTAAAAACTTTAACACATTTGTTTTGAACAGCACCCCTTACCAAGCTTATCCTTTGCAGGGAAAAAATCTGTTACTTAAAATGTGCATGTTATTTGTAACTTGCTAGTAAATAGGCCTATGTATAGCTTAAAAACAAATGTTTTAAGAAATAATGACCTAAAGATAACCACTCCACATAGAGAATTTTCATGAAGGTGAGCAAATACCACTGATTTTTTTTTTTCCCATTGCTTGTTTCTAATGAGAAGATTTTCAAAACAGATTCTAAAGCAGAATTAAAAGGAATGCAAGATTGCAGATTCTTTCAGGAAGAAAAGGTATTGCTTGCTTGGAGTTCCAAATGCTGCCTTTTACAGGTGTTAAAGTGGAATTTCGCTACTCCTCGTGATGAATATACTGAGCAGCTAAAAACTCAGATGTCCAGTTGTGTAGCCAAATGGCTACAGGATGAGATGTTTCATGCAGATTTTCAGCATCACAACAAAGCACTGGCTGTTATGATTGAGGTGAGTTTGGATCTGTGGTAGTACATGATGTTGTATAGAATTATTCTCTGCTAAAAAAAGATCCTGCTCAAATTAAAATCAAATAGGAATTCTCTGAGCCAGGGGTTATTGTTCTGTGAAGTTGAAACCTTAACATACATGGAAACAATTTTTAGAGGAGTTATGAAGTTGGTATTAATATTGTTACTTGGGAGAAGGGAAAACTTCTTCACTGGACACTTCTCTTAGAATTTCAGAAAGCTGTGTAAGTTTAAAATGAGTACTTATGCTTCTATGAATCAGTGGAGGAATGTAGACCATCTTATCAGGCATAGCTTTTCCTTATGTGTTATTTTCATGAATTGTGTGTTTCATTTTGCACAACCTCTTCTCTTTTTCTTCAAGCACTTGGAGAGTGAAAAAGATGGAGTCATCAACTGCTTGGATCTCATCTTAAAATGGCTTACCCTGCGCTTCTTTGATACCAACACAAGTGTTTTGATGAAAACACTTGAATACCTTAAACTGCTTTTCAGTTTGCTGAGTCAAGAAGAGTATCACCTTACTGAAAATGAGGCATCCTCTTTCATCCCATATCTTATCCTAAAGGTACAGTTCATCTTACAAAAACTAACCTTATTTTTCATGAGGAATATAGCAGGATATCATCAAACACTGTAATATGTTCATTTCAAATATACCATGAATGGCATTAAATCCAGGTGGCAGGTTGGTCACAGGGCTCAGTTTTGCGGCCTGTAGTCTTTATCAGTGATCTGGACAAGGGGATCAAGTGCACTCTCAGTAAGTTCACAAACAGCAGCACATTTAGGTAGGAGTGATCTGCTTGAAGGTAGAAAGGCTCTACAGAGACCTGGACAGACTGGATCAGTGGATAGAGGCTAATGGTATGAGATTTAAGAAGACCAAGTGTCGAGTCCTGCACTTTGGTCTCAACACCCCCATGCAACGCGACAGGCTTGGGAAGAGTGGCTGGGGAGACGCTCAGCAGAAAAAAACCCGGGGG